>NW_025207301.1:5292-12851 GCF_004010195.1 Chiloscyllium plagiosum | reverse complement strand
ACTGATGGATGATTTTATTAAAGATGGAATCGTCAGGATACTATCATTGTATTAAGATTATTTTCTCTTGTTTTTTTTTGAAGAGAGATTTTAAAGGCAGGGGTGAAGAACAGCTCCCTGAAAACAGTTAAAGTAAAAAACTGAGAAATCCTTTACGTTTCATTAAAACGGTGGTAACAATGGAAGGACAGTGGCCAGCTCTCCCAGACCAGGGTTTCTCATTTTGTTTTTAGCTGCAGCATTCAGAAACTGTTCGGGGTCCCAGAAGGGTTCGAAGTTTCAATTCAAGATCCCCAGCTGCTTTTCTCTCTGCGATCTCTGTTGATGTTGATTTCTCTTCGATCGGAAAACTGCCTGTAAGAATTTGCATTTGAATATGTCTTTGTGCCAAGCGGGGTAAACCAAGCAGGTACGGTATCAATTGTTTGTGCTATCCTAAAATGTTCTTTTCTTTGATTGTTATTTAACTAAAGCATTTGAATAGATTATATTTTGCTTGATGTCGAGTGGCTTGACCAGTCACAATATATCTGGAACGCACACTTCACATCTATATTATAATAAGGAAAGGTTTGGGTCTAAGCAGCCTTCTTAAAAATATTTTGCAGGATCTGTAGCTGAGGGGTTTCTGACTGACTCCTGTTATTGAAAAGTTAGTGGCGGTGTTGGGAATGGTTTGCTGGAGGTCGTGCTGTGAGCTGCCTCAGATATTCAGGGAGACCTGAGGATTTGGTGACCCAACTTTGGATGGAGCATGAGGAGTGTAGTTACAGCATCTGGGTCTGTAACATGAACACCAAAATGGAGCAAAGGTTACAGAGAGGGGAAGCTCTGAATACACGGAGTGAGTGTGTGTGGGGAAAGAGATCTGCTGTATGCACTCTGGGATTTCCAAGACCATCTTCCCAAATTAAACTTTACCCAGGAGCAGAGTATGAGGGGACACTGATTGAACAAGGATCTGGTCGCAGAGCAGTGTCACCTCCTTCAACATGACCCGCAGCTCCACACCAGGAGGAGGACGTTGCTGACAGTGGCTGTTAGGGTCACAGTTTCATTCAGCTTCTACGATCCGGAACTTTCCAGGCAGGACTAGGTGTTATATCCAACATCTCCCAGTATCTCAACATCAATGTCACCATTCGGAGACGGAAGATATATATGGTGGATGAGGTAAATACAATGTTTCTCCCACAGAAGGGAGCTGCTGCTATCCTTATTTTCCCAGTATAGTGGGATTCCAGATGGTGTACGTGGCATCTGCGGTTTACCCATGTCAATGGGGAGAGGTAGCGGATCTGAAGGAGCTCTCTCTCTATTAATGTTACAGTGTGTCCATGCACAGTGTATCATGTTGGTGAATACCACTGTCCTGAAAGCAGCCACAGCCTCTTCATTCAGAAGCAGGCAGCCAGTCCCATCGTCTTCGTGTCTCCATGTAGAAAGGAGTGAATGTATCTTGGAAAAAGGCCGTCCCTTTGATGCAAGTCCCAAAACACCATCCTCACCACCAACCAACCACATCAAAATATTCCATGTGTACGGAGAGCAATGGGGTCACTTGGAGTGTCTGGTAGCTGACGATCAGGGATGGAGCAAAACCTCCCATGTCTGAACGGACCTAAGTGAACCCCCCAGTACACAGTATCATTAAGTCCTGTAATCCCTCTCCATTTCAGTAACATACTGTCTTCCATTATTCCTGGAAATGAAATGACATTTTATATCACGTTGTATTGCACCTGCCAAACTATTAACCATTGCCTTTATCTCTCTGTATCCTTTTGCAGACTCTCCACGCTGTCTTGATAATTTATTCTCTCACTTATCACAGCGACATCACCAAACTCAGTGTCTGTATATCTGTTCCATCCTCCTGATCATTGATATAGATTGTAAATAGTTGAGGACCCAGCACTGGTCATTGTGTGACTCGACTGGTGACGTTCTGTCAAACTGATTAAGACTGATTTATCTGGAGTGCCTGCTTCCTGTTTGATGCACGGTCCTCCCCCATTACTGTGCAATACAGTCGAAAAGCTGAATGTGAACTACGAATCCAACCCCTCGAACCTGCTCCACCATTGAATACGTTCATGGCTGATGACATCGCGGCCTCTGTTCCACTTTCCTGCCATCTCTCCATCCTAAGACTCTGGTCTCTTGTTGTAGATTGCGGCTCATGAAAAAAATATCCATTCCATATCTACACTTCCAATTACGGTTAGCATTTTACAGACCTCAATGAGATCTCCTTTCATTCTTATCAACTATAGGCCAGAGCTGCGCAATTTCTCTTCATAAGACAAACACTTTAAATATGGAATCAATCTAATGAACCTCTTCTGAATTGCCTCCAATGCAAATACCTCATTCTGCAGGACACCCAAACTGTATTTCAGTTGAAGCCTCACTCATGCCTTGCATAGCTACACCAACATTCCCTACCTTTCTACTCTGTCCTTTAAAAATAAACACTGAAATTATGCTTGCATTTCTCATTACTTGAGGTACCATAATACAAATTTTCTGTGATATGCAAGCAGACACCCAGATCCCTCTGCACCTAAACACTTTGAAGTTTCTCTCCATTTAGATAATAATTTGCCTTTTTATTGGGCGGCCAACTTGAATAACCCCAAATTTATCCACTCTAATTTTCATTGCCAAATGTTTGCACATTCACCCAAATTATCCAAATAGTTTTTAAATCTCTAGCATTATCATTCCGATGTAATTTCCCACCAATGTTAGTGTCATCTGAAAATGTAGCTATTGTATTTTCTATCCCGTCAACCGAGTAATAATATCGATCACAAATGGTTGAGGCATGAGAACTGAAATCTATGTCACCCCAACGAATTGCATTTTCCAAAAGAAAATGACACATTTATTTCACCTACTGCATTTTGTTGGTTAACCAATCCTCTATTCAAGCTAATAAATTACTCCTTAACCCATGTTGTCTGATCTTACCATTTACTCTTTGGAGAAGCGACACGTCCAATGCCTTCTGGAAGACCAGATATATTCCATCTCCATGATTCCCACCATCCACCTTGTCTATCAGATCTTTAAATAATTCAAGAAAACACTTCAAACTTGATTTGTCCTTTGTAAAACCATGTTGACTCCGACGGTTGGTGGTTTAAGTTTGCAAATGTCCTCAACAATGGAGTCTAATAATTTGCCTTAAATTACAACAGATTATTGTTACATTTTACTCCATAATGTATTTCGTTATTATAAGTTCTTCCCTTTCTAAAACCTTTACGTTTTCTTTGAAATCCTGTTTAATGGGCAATAGATTTTAAGACATCTGCTCCAATTGCTGTGTAAGAGGCATGTGTGGCTGAATGGACTCATCATCCTGCTGGTGTACAACATCGATGGGATGAAGTCTTTCTGGTGTTCCCATGTTGTCATCTCCAAGGCCAGAATGACCACCTCCTGTTGATGCGTTAGATGGGTGGGTGATTATGGAATCTTCCCGTTGCTGTGTAACATTTGACGGGCTGATGGGTCTTCTCATATTTCTCCATAATAGGTGGAGATACTGAACGGTCTCCTCATGTATCCCAGAGATGGGACCAAGGGAGCGGTTGGTCTTCTCTTGTTCCCATACAACAGACATGTGACTGAATTATTTCCTCCTTTCTCATGAAATAAGTCTCAGATAATTTTTATTCTTCTCCAAATCCCTTGTAACAGGCTCGGTGGGTCTGAATGGCCTCCTGTTATCCCAGTGTAACAAATCTCCAGTCACTGTGTGACCGCTTCCAGTTCCTATGATACGGACCTGAGGTGGCTGAATGGACTGATCCTGTTGCTGTGTAACTGGATAGTGGTACCGCATGGCCTACTCTGGGGCCAGTGTTATAGATTTGAGGGGCTGATTACCCTCCTCCTGCAAATATGCATCATGTTCCAGGGGCTGAATAGCCTCATTGTATTCTGGTGTAACAAGGTCAAAGGCCTGAATATCCTTCTGTTGTTCCTGTGTAATAGGCTGGTGAACAGAATGGATTCCTCCATTATCTGTGTAATTCGCTTCAGTTGTTGACTCCTTCCTGTAATCTATGTTGAAATAAGATCTTCTTTCATTTTTGTAAACTCCAATGGTTATTGGATCAACCTGATCATCCTTTATATAATCACCTGATTATAAACTCGCACCTTCATTGCAGGAATCAGTTGAGGGGACCATCTCTGAGCTGCTTCCAATATAGCAACATCCTTTCTTCATTGAAGAGACTACATCTGTACACACTACTCCAGATGTGATCTCACTAAGATCCTGTACAGCAGCAGCAATGCTTTACCACCCTGCTGTAAGGTTCCCACCCCGGTTAGAGCAGTCTCGGCTCTCTGGGGGAAATACAGAGCATTGTTGAACGATCATTGTCCTTCTCTACTCCACTACCATAACGGGAGATCTTGAGAAAATGTCACAATGATGCTTAAGGAGAACATAAATAATGTGGCGAGATGATCTCTATCGTTAATCTTCCCAAGCCCACGTCGCTCAGATTCTACAGAATCTTGTAAGGTGGGGCGTAAATACAGCAAGGAGAAGGAAACATTGATGGGAGTTATATATCAAAGTGAAAGCTGCAATACAAATGTTGGGCATGTTATAAAACAGGAAAATTAGGTATACACATTTGTGGCTACCGCAGTAATAATGTAGTGTTTACATTATATCTAAACTGTGTTAACCCAACTGAATGCTAATGCTGGGAAAAATGGATTTCATGAGCATGTGTTAGATGGAATGCATTAACATTTTGTCAGGTTATTTAGGAATTGGTGGTGGATGATTAGAAGTGCTAATTGAAAATTTTGCTGTAAAAGACCTTTTGGGAACAGTGACCACAATGCATTGGTTTTCTTTTATGCAGTTTGACACGACAGTTTTTGTTTTTGTTTTATTTGAAGTAACCGTTATAAATCTGAATCATGCAAACCCTGAAGGTGTGAGGAGAAAGTGTAGACTACAGATGCTGGAGATCAGTATCGAAGAGTATGGTGCTGGAAAAGCACAGTCAGGTGGCATACCAGGAGCAGCAAAATTGACGTTATGGGCATAAGCCCTTCATCAGGAATGAGGCTTATGGGTCAAGGGAGCTGAGAGATAAATGAGAAGCGGGTGTGGCAGGAGGGAGGTAGCTAGGAATGCGATAGGTAGATGAAGGTGAGGTTGAAAGTGATAGGTGTGAAAGGGAGACAGAACGCCTCATCTACTTCATCCATTAAACCCAATGTGATCTTCCCTACATAGGCGAGACAGGTGGATCATTTCAGAGAATATATCTGGGAAATCTCCATTGACCAACTCCATCGCCTTGTAGCTGAACACTTTAACTCCCCTTTCCACTCTGCCAAGGACATGAGAGTCCTGGGTCTCCTCCATCGCCAAACCCTAACCACCCGAAGTATGGAAGAAGAAAGGCTCCTCTTCTACCTTGGGACCCTCCAACCACAGTGGAGGAATGTAGATTTCACCAGTTTCCCCATTTCCCCGAACTCCACCTTATCCTAGCCCAATCTTCCAACTCAGCACCGTCCCCGTCCCCCCTTTTGAACGTTCCTATGTGTTCATCTTCCTTCCCATCAACTGGTTCACCCGTCTCTCCGACCTATCACTTTCAGCCTCACCTTCAACTACATATTAGATCAAAGGAAGCAGCTTAGAAAAATGCCAAATGTTGTAGTAAGCCAGTGGCTTCAGAGAAATGCAGTACCCAGCAACGGATGACCAAGAAACTGAGAAGAAAATTAAAAAAGAGGAAAAAAGCGTGCAAACAAAAGAAAAACATAAAGACTGCTGGAAAAAAACGTACATCACTGTGTGAAACAAAAGTAAAAACAAGGTCAAATGTGGAACAGTGGGTGTGCGGACAGGATAATTTATTAAAGAGAACAGAGAAATCACAGGGGAAAGAAACAGTTTCTTTGTGTCTATCTTCAAGGTAGAATATCCAGAAATTCTCCCAGAAATACGAAGTGACCATGGGACTTATGTAAGTAAAATCTAAGATTCGTCTTATCAGTGTTGGGATCATCTTTTAAAAGGAAGCTGGACTCAGTATTTGTAAATCTGACAGATCAGATGTACTTCATACAAGAATTTCAGTAATAGACATGTTGAGTGCATCGCAGATTTTCACAATAGTTTCCAATACATTCCCGAAAGCTATTTAGCCAATCTGGATAAGGCAAAGGTTATAAATATTATCCGCCAGTTTAAGAAAGGATGAAGATGGAGAGTGGTGAACTACAGACCAGTAACTTGTAATCTTTGGTCGGGTGTCTGTTGGGCTCGATTACAAAGAACGTGTGACTGGATATATAGAAGGAAATGACAAAACTGGGGAGTATCATAATGCATCGATGAAAGGAAAACCATAAGTGGCAAACATTTTTTGGAATGGTTTGAAGATGATTCTTGTGGACGTAGGCAATGAAGAGCTAATGGATCACGTATATTTGGATATTCAGGAGAATCTTTTTTCTCAGAACTCTCACACGAATATCATAAGAAAAGTTAAAGGGAAAGGAATTGGGAAGAACGCATGCAAATGGGAAACTAAAAATTAGGTTTACGTTCATGTGAATGCAATTGGAATACAGAAGATGTTGTGTGCCAGCTGCATAGAGTGTTGCTGAGATTAAAGTATTGTGTACCGTTTGGAGTCCCAATCAAAGATAGAATATACAGCCTACAGAGGAACTGCAAAAGGTATTCTCCAGATTAATCCATAAAATGGCAGGATTGTCTTATGGGGGAAATTCAGCCTGTGATCTCGAGTTTCAAAAGATCAGAGGTGATTGTAGTGAAACTGAGAAACAGAGAGGGGAGAGCGTAACAGAGGGACATGGAGAAGGGCAAGCAGGCCAGATTAGCCAGAATCCCATGATATTCAACACATACAAGTAGAACAGAATAATCAGCAACCCTTAGTGTCCATTAGAAACCAAAGGGGGGCAATCAGTGTGTCAACCCGGAGAACTTTGATAGATTGGTACATGTAAACATCACAGCTGTTTTACTAAAGGGAGAAGGAGGATGCATATACAGAATTCGAGAAGATGGACTGGAAAGATCTTGAAGAGATTGATGTAAATTACGAGCAGGGATTTGAGGCTTTGTCTGGTATAAAATTGGACCGATCCACTGCTCTGGATACTGTTGGAATCAAGGGAGGAAAGACCCTGACTGCAAATTTTAATTAGAATCTGACCATAGCGGAGGTGCCGGAGGAGAACTGGAGAGCAGCTAATATGATTCCAAATTCACAGTAAGGGTGGTAGAGATAGACCAGGGAACTATAGACGAGCGAGTATTAGATCATTGTTAGGGAAACTACTGGAGAAAATAGGGAAGGAGAAAAATGAACTCCAATCAGAATTGGCAAGGTTTGATCAGGGAAATCATCATGACTTTATCAGAGAGAAGTCGCATCTAATGGATTTGATTGAATTGGTTTGAGGAGGTCGCTTATTTAGTTTTGCAGCAAGGCCTTTGACAAAGTTCCACATGGGAAGCTGAAAAAAAA
>NW_025207301.1:0-3139 GCF_004010195.1 Chiloscyllium plagiosum | reverse complement strand
TGTGGGAGGAAACCGGAGCACCCGGAGGAAACCCACGCAGACACGGGGAGAACGTGCAAACTCCACACAGTCAGTCGCCTGAGGCGGGAAATGAACCCGGGTCTCTGGCGCTGTGAGGCAGTAGTGCTAACCACTGTGCCACCGTGCAGCCCATGGTGGGGAATTTCAATATCCATAAAAAAGAGTGGTTCAGCAGCAGCATTACTGATAGAGCTGGTTGGATCCTAAAGGATATAACTTCTCGACTCGGTCTATGGCAGGTGGTGAAGGCACCAACAAGAGTGAAAAGACATATTTGACCACGGCCTTGCAAATCTACCAGTTGCAGAAGTATCTGTCCATGACAGTATCGGTAAGAGTGATCAACGCATAGTCATTGTGGAGACAAAGTCACACCTTCACATTGAGAATAACCTCCACCAATTTGGGTGGTACTATCACGGTGCTAAATAGGACAGACTTCGAACAGATCTAGCAGCTCAAATCTGGGTGTCCATAAGGTGTCGTGGGTCATTGATAGCAGCAGAATTGTACTTCTGCACAACCTCATCGTCTGGCATATCCCCCTCACACTAGTTGCTATCAAGCCAGAGGATCAACCCTGGTTCAATGCAGGATGGCAGGAGCAGCACCAGGCAAACCTAACAATGAGGTGTCAGCCTCGTGAAGCCACCAAACAGGACTGCTTGTGCGCCAAACAGCATAAGCAGTAAGTGATAGACAGAGCTATGTGATCCCAAACGCAACGTATCAGATCTAAGCTCTGCAGTTATGCCACATCTCGTCGAGAAACGTTACGGACAATTAAACAAGTCATTGGAGGAGGAGATTCCACAAGTATCCCCATGCTTAATGATGCAATAGCCCAGCATTTCAATGCAAAAGATAAGGTTGATGCATTCACAACAATCTTCAGTCAGAAATTCTGAGTGGATTAACCATCTTGGCCTCCTTCAGTGGTCCTCAGGAATTCAGTTACCAGTCATCAGCAATTACATTTAGTCCACGCGATATCCAGAAACGGTTGTAGACACTGGATACTCCAAAGGGTACATACACTGACTACATTCTGGCAATAGAACTGAAAACTTGTGCTCAAGAACTTGCCGCTTCCCTAGCCAAACAGTTCCAATACAGTTACAACAACGACATTTACCTGATTGTGTGGAAAAGTACCCAAGTATCTCCTGCATATAAATAGTAGAACAAATCCAATCCGGCCAATTACCACCCCATCAGTCTCCTCTCAATCATCAGTGAAGTGATGGAAGGTGTCAATGCTTTTAAGCAGCACCTGCTCAGCAATACCCTGGTCATTGACGCCCAGTTTGGGCTCCACCAGGGCCACTCAGCTCCCTACCTCATTTCCGTGGTTCAAACATGGACAAAACAGAGGTGGGATGAGAGTGATCGGGCTTTAAATCAAGGCTGCCTTCGACCAAGTGTGGCATCAAGGGGCCTTCGCAAAACTGGAATCAATGGGTATCGGGGCAAACTCCCTGCTGGTTATAATCATACCTGACATGTTGGGAAGATGGTCATGGCTGATGAAGGTCAGTAAACTCAGCTCCAGGACAAGTCTGTAGGAATCCCTCGGGCAGTGGACTAGGCCCAAGTGTGTTCAGGTCTGCTTCATCAATGACCTTCCCTGTATTATAATGTCAGAAGTGGGGTGGTCACCAATGATTGCACCATGTTCAGCAACATTTGTGGCTCCTCAGAAACTAAATCAATCCATGTCCAAATGCGACAAGATTTGGACAGTATCCAGGCTGATATGTGGCAAGTAATATTGACGCCACACAAATGCCAGACCGTGACCATCATCAATAAAATACAATCTAACCCTTGGCATTCAATGGTGTTACCACCACTGAATCCCCCAGTATCAAACTCCGGTGGGGGTAATCATTGCTCAGTGACTCACTGGACCTGCCTACACAGTAGCAGTAACACAGTAACTATAAGAGCAGGTCAGAAGCGAGGAATACTGCAGCAAGTAACTCACATCCTGACTTCTAAAGCGTGTCTATCATCTACAATGAATAAGTCGGAAGTATGATAGAATACTCCCCATTTGCCTGGATGAGAGCATCCCCAAAAACACTCAAAAAGCTTGATACCATCCTGGACATAGCAGCCAGTTTGTCTGTCACTTTATCCACAATGCTCCACCATCAACACTCAGTAGCAGCAGTGTTTTACTATCTACAAGATACACTGAAATGATTCACCAAAGATCCTCAGACACCATCTTCCCAGACACCACGTCTATCTAGAAGGACAAGGGCAGTAGATGTAAAGGAATACCACCATCTTCAAGTTCCCCTCCAAGCCATTCACCATCCTGACTTGGAAATATATCACTGTTCCTTCACTTTCGTTGGGTCAGAATCCTGGAATTCCCTCCCTAATGGCATTGGAGGTCAACCACAGCAGGTGGACTGCAGTGTTCAACAAGGCAGCTCACCACCACCTTCTCAAGGCCAACTAGGGACGGGCAATAAATGCTGGTCCAGCCAGTCACACCCAGATTCACGAAATAAAGAAATTTTAAAAACCGTTTTCTTTTTAATAGAGGAAGGTTGCTGAAGTATCATTGGGATCGGTAATTGGGCCCCAGATGTTCACAATACCCATTAAACATTTGGTTGTGGGAGTTAAGTACAATATATCCCAGCCTGCTGACAGCACGAAAGGATGTTCGATTGTGTATGGATGAGGAAGTCGTAAAAATGCTCCAAGGTGGCTGAGACGAGTGGAGTGAATGCACAAATACATGGCAGTTGGAGAGCAGTGTGAGGTGAGGTGACGGTGGCAATACTGATTGGCAGCCTATCGTTTGGAAAGGGATTGTTTGAAACATGTTGATCCACAAAGGGGATTATGCTCATTTTCATTGTTTCCTTCTGCATAGACCTCCGAGGCCCATGTAGGGCAGTGAGTTCTGAAACCAGAAGTCAATACTAGGAATGGCATTGGCACGCTGACCAGTATATATAGACCCACCAGGTGGGGAGTTGTAAAACTGAAAATGATGTGGATCTCCCTGTAAACCAGTCACTGAAAACATTATTGCAGGAACAGAAAGCAGTTAGGAAGTTCAATGGTGTGTTGCCCTTCATTTCAGGGGGATTTG
>NW_025207300.1:10964-12847 GCF_004010195.1 Chiloscyllium plagiosum | reverse complement strand
TGGTTTGATCCTGACAACTTCCAGCACTCTGGTCATATCACTCAGTATCTCTCCATGTGATATCTGTCACTGTGAGGGTCTAATAACTGTCGGTGACTGCACCTTTTGTAGTTACTCCAGATCCTGAGTCAACAGGAGTCTGCACTCCAGGGAGACGAGGCAACGAAGGCCAGGGATTGAGACTGGGATTTTCCAGATCTCTGTGGGACTCAGTGCCACTCTCCGTGCGTAGCCCTCACTGTATCAGTCTAATTTCCCATTCTGTCTATTTCTCTGTCTCCTACAGGTATTCAAGACGTTCCTGACTCAATAAACTTCCCAACTGCTGGGTGCTTCATCCATCATCTCATTGAACACAGTTGGTCAGCCGGAGGGCGGGGAGATCTGGAATCTTCAATAAATCCTGCAGCGAGGTAAGATCACTCACAGCGAACAGAGCAGAGCGAATTTAAGGGATCGAAGTTTGGTCTGGAAGACCTGACACAGATACAGTGCTGAAGGGTGAACATAGAGCATGAATGTCCCAGGCTCAATCTCGACTCTCTTGTTAAATTTCATCACTGCAGTTCTGAGCCTACCTATGACAATATAGGAAGTTCACAGTTATCAATCCAGGCCTGTTCTGTCTTAGTGAGCATCAGGACAACAGAGGGGAAAGCAGGCCTCCCTTAAGAAGGTGGTATTGAAACCTGGGATCTTTCTGTTCCCTATTTCCCCCTCTCACACGGTCTCTTTTCATGTGATAGATTCATACAGCAAGGAAACACACCTTTTGGTCCATTCAGTGTCTTGAATGGTTGTAATTGCCAGAAAAGTTCCTATTTCTATAACCTCCACCCCTCCCATATTCCCGCTGTATATTTGAAACCTACTCCAATGCTGACGACTCTCCCTGTGTGTAAATTGCTCCAGTCTCGATAACATGCTCAATCTCAATAATCACATCCTGCACTCAGTACAATAATCTCTATTTCTGTAGATTTCCACAATAACTGCAGTCCATCCTGTCTCTGTAAAATTCTCCAACCCGGACCAAAATGCCCACCTATGTATATTCCTCAAGCCCCAAGAGAACATGATATCACTGTAACCTTCTGCAGGCCTGATCACATTCCTGTCTCCTGGCCTATAGCACCACACGACGTCTGTAACTATCTCCCATGCGTACCGACCTTCTTTTCTGTGTAAACACCTCCAGACCCTTTTCCAGCGGAAACAACACTCCTCATCACTGTGCGCTCCTCCCTGCACCTCAAACACTCTCTCTTTGTGTAGCTCTGCATTTTAGAATGGCATGGCGGTTCAGTGGTGAGTACTGCTGCCTCACAGCGGCAGAGACCCCGGTTCGATTCCAGTCTTGGGGGACTGTCTGCAGAGAGTTAGTACATTTTCTTTGTGACTGCATGAGTTTCCCCCAGGTGCCCTATTTTCCTCCCACAGTCCGAAGATATGCAGGTCAGGTGAATTGGCCATTCGAAACTGCCCAGAACGTTAGTTGCATCATTCAGAGGAAAGTGGGTCTGGGTGGATTACTCTTTGAGAGTTGGTGTGGACTTGTTGGGCCGAAGTGCCATTTCCATACTGCAGGGAATCTAATAAAATCTAAACTCTCCCTCTGCGTTCCATATTACTGACCCTAAAAATATCCCTCCAGCAATGAAACATCCCAGTCTCTGTAAACTTCAACAGTTCTAACATCCCTCCTTATTCGTGTAACCTGAAACCCTCAAAATGTGGAGAGCCCACAATCCTCCCTATTTGTGTAATCCTCTCAGGTCCCTGCATTACTCCCAATCTGAAGCACCCAGTCCAATGTCTGTGACTCTCCCAATCCAGTTCCTACAAGAGTCACTATCTGTGTAACATTCTCCCGTCACTATCAG
>NW_025207300.1:0-10733 GCF_004010195.1 Chiloscyllium plagiosum | reverse complement strand
TGATATCACTGTAACCTTCTGCAGGCCTGATCACATTCCTGTCTCCTGGCCTACAGCACCACACGACGTCTGTAACTATCTCCCATGCGTACCGACCTTCTTTTCTGTGTAAACACCTCCAGACCCTTTTCCAGCGGAAACAACACTCCTCATCACTGTGCGCTCCTCCCTGCACCTCAAACACTCTCTCTTTGTGTAGCTCTGCATTTTAGAATGGCATGGCGGTTCAGTGGTGAGTACTGCTGCCTCACAGCGCCAGAGACCCCGGTTCGATTCCAGTCTTGGGGGACTGTCTGCATAGAGTTAGTACATTTTCTTTGTGACTGCATGAGTTTCCTCCAGGTGCCCTATTTTCCTCCCACAGTCCGAAGATATGCAGGTCAGGTGAATTGGCCATTCGAAACTGCCCAGAACGTTAGGTGCATCATTCAGAGGAAAGTGGGTGGATTACTCTTTGAGAGTTGGTGTGGACTTGTTGGGCCGAAGTGTAGGGAATCTAATAAAATCTAAACTCTCCCTCTGCGTTCCATATTACTGACCCTAAAAATATCCCTCCAGCAATGAAACATCCCAGTCTCTGTAAACTCCGACAGTTCCAACATCCCTCCTTATTCGTGTAACCTGAAACCCTCTCAAAATGTGGAGAGCCCACAATCCTCCCTATTTGTGTAATCCTCTCAGGTCCCTGCATTACTCCCAATCTGAAGCACCCAGTCCAATGTCTGTGACTCTCCCAATCCAGTTCCTACAAGAGTCACTATCTGTGTAACATTCTCCCGTCACTATCAGCCACCCTATCAATGTAAGCTCCTCTAGTATCTCCATCCATCTAATCAACTCCATAACTTTCTCCAGCTCTTGTAGCCCTATCTGAGTAAATGCCATTCTCATCTATAACCCTTCCTTCGGCAGGAACCGTTCCACGGATTCATCACCCTCTGGCTGAATAAATTCCTCCACATCTCCATTCTAAAGGGTCGTTCCTTCACTCCGAAGCTGTGCCCTTGGCCCCTAGTCTCTCTGCCTCGTGAAAACATCTCCCCACCCCCGTCCACTCCATCCAGTCCCCTCCTATTCTGTAAGTTTGAATAAGGTCCTGCCACCGCCGCCTCTGAAACTTCATCAAGTACAGACTCAGAGAATTCACCTACTTCTCATATGACAAACATTTCATCGTGGGCTCTTTCTTGTAAAACTAGTTCTTGTACCCCTTCACATCCTTTGTCCAAATTGTTAAGGTATAACATGTACAGCGTGTTCCCAACACTGACCCCTGCTGAATTCCCCTCATCACCAGCGCCCATCGTGAAAACGGCCCCTTTATACCTGCTCTGTCTTCTGCCATCGTGAAAACGGCCCCTTTATACCTGCTCTGTCTTCTGCTAATCAACCAATCATCTACCCATGCCAAGCATGTTGTTCTGAAACTGAAATTTCACTTCATAAACCCTGCTGGATTTGTTTTCCTCTCTGGCTGTAAACAAGCAGAGTAGATAAAAGGGAGAAATGGTTTGTCGGCATTTTCAGAAACCTTTCAACAAGGTCCCAATGCAGAGGTGAATAAGCAAAATTGGCAAATGTGGGATTGGAGGGAATGTACTGGCATGGATAATTCTTTAACCGAAAACTAAGCGTGAATAAATGGATTAGTGCTTGACCCCTAACTATTCACAAAGGGATTCGATGCATTTGATGGATGGACATAATCTACTGCTTCCATGTTTGTTGCTGACACAGAACGAGATGGGAATGTGGATTGTGTGGAGGAAGCAAAGGGGACATGAACAGTCCATGAGCTTCCCGTGTACAAATTCATTGATGGGATGTGGCCATCACTTGCTCAGCCATCATTACCTTTCCATTTGTAATTCCCTGGAGAAGGTGGTGGTAAGCTGCCTTCCTCGCCCACTGCAATCTTTTAGGTGTAGGGACAGACAGAGTGCTGGGAGGATGGAGCGTGGCTTGGAGGGCACATTGGAAATGCTGGTGTTGCCGTGCACCTGGAACTCCT
Source organism: Chiloscyllium plagiosum (assembly GCF_004010195.1). Taxonomy (NCBI): domain Eukaryota; kingdom Metazoa; phylum Chordata; class Chondrichthyes; order Orectolobiformes; family Hemiscylliidae; genus Chiloscyllium; species Chiloscyllium plagiosum. The sequence goes on along the minus strand of NW_025207300.1, from coordinate 8,722 downwards.
GTCCTTCCAGGGAATAGTTGTTCCGGGTTTGTGAAGTGCTGCTGAAAGAGCCTTCCTGAGTGACCTCAGTGCTGCGTGTAGATATTTTATTTACTTATTTACTCGTGGCCATGAGCATTGCTGGATGTATTGTTGATTTGGAGTTGTCCATGAGAAGGTGGTGGTTGCCTTCCTGAGTCACTGCACCAGCCGTTTGAACTGTTGTTACCTGTGTACCGTCCAGCAGGCGCTACAGCATCCTCACGTCTGTAACTGCAGACAGATAATGCAGCTTTCCCTTCATATGTGACATCCTCCTCTGCCGACAACACTTATGGTTCATCAGAATGTCTCACCACCTCCATTCCCATCTGTGCTAGTGATCTCTAAAATTTTTTTTTTCTTCTTTACACTTCTGATCACCTATAACCCCCTCTTCCTTTCTAGATTTGTAACCCCTCAGTATTTGTGTCTCTCCATATAATTACTGTTTTCAAATCTCTGTGAATTCAGCGGCTGGTTGTGCTAAATTGGTACTTTTCATCCTCCTTATCCACCTTAGCTCTTCCGGACCCTGCAATCCCACTAATTTGCAAAACTCCCATTCTCTGTACCTCCTTATGTCCTGAGGGTCCTTTTTATTTTATTAGATTGCTTGTAGTGTAGAAATAGGCCTAACAAGTCCACACCAACCCTCTGAAGGGCAACCCACCCAGACCCATTCCCGTACATTTATCCCTTCACCTAATACTACGGGCAATTTAGCATGGCCAATTCACCTAACCTGCACATCTTTGGACTGTGGGAGGAAACCCACGCAGACACAGGGAGAATGTACAAACTCCACATAGACAATTGTCCGAGACTGGAATTGAACTATGGTCTCTGGCGCTGTGAGGCAGCAGTGCCACCGAGAAACAGTCAGGGAATAAAATAATATCCTGGTGTCTCCCTCCCAATTCAGTTTCCCGGTTTGGAAGCTGATGAAGGTGCTGGCTGCTCAGGGAGTGCAGCCGGAGCCATGTCTGTGGTACCACAAGCAGCCTGACTATACAGGAGGGGAAGTGGAAGGAAGGAGGAGCAATATTCACAGAGGAGTCAGGAAAGTGAAGAAGATGTCAGCGTGTCTGTAATTCCAGGACAGTGGGGTTAAGAAAGTCACGGAGTCTGCAGGACATTTGTCTGTGGGGCAGTGAGCAGTCAAAGGTCATGTCCACGTTGGTAGGGATGACATGGGTAGGAAGGGTGAAATGGTCTGGGAGTCAAAAGTAGAGAACTAGGTGGATGGTTAGCAATCAGGGCCTCAAATATAGCATTCCCTGGAATACTCCCCGTGTCATTTACAAGTGAGACCAGAACTCATAGAGCTTTTGGTAGATGAGAGTGTGACTGGAACGATGATGGAGCAGGAAGGGCTTCGGCTTCCTCGGTTTGGGACTGGTTCTAGGGAAGGCAGCAACTGTACAAGCTGAATGGGCTAACGTGATAGTGCTGGGACTGAATTTCTTACGGGGTGTTTGGTAGGGATTGAAAATAACTTGGTGTGTGCTTAGGATCCAAAAAGGAATAGTAGAAGAGACTACCAGGATTCTCAAAATAAGGGGACATGCAGTTGGTAGTAATTTACAACAACAAGTTTATCAGTGGGAGATGGAATAAGAAAGTAAGCCTTAATCTGAGGTACTCTGCATGGACATGAATAATTGGAGTGTGCGGAGTTCCAGATGCAGATTGGTGTGTGGAAATCTGATGTACTGGTCACCGAGAGATGGCTCAAGGAATGGCAGGACTGGTGTTAAATATTGCTGGGTATAAAGGATTCCAAAATAATAGAAGGGAAGGGAAAGGTTGAAGGTAGAAGTATTGGTTTTGATTAGCATTAGTTTAGGAGTCCAAGAGAAAGAGGATCCGTCCAAGGACTGAATGAATTTGGCTGCAGCTACAGAACAAAAAGTATACAATTACACTGTGAGGTACAGTCTGTCAGCTCGCAACCAAAGAAATGATGGGTCATTTGAGAGCGATGACAATACTACAGATTAGTTATGTTTTGATTAGCATTAGTTTAGGAGTCCAAGAGAAAGAGGATCCGTCCAAGGACTGAATGAATTTGGCTGCAGCTACAGAACAAAAAGTATCCAATTACACTGTGAGGTACAGTCTGTCAGCTAGCAACCAAAGAAATGATGGAGAATAAATAGGCTGGGTCATTTGAGATCGATGACAATACTACAGATTTGTTATACTGAGAAACTTAATTTATCCATATATTGACTGGGTTACTGGTGTGCAGGGTCATGAGGGGCCAGTGTCCCTGGATTACATCGAGGAGACCTCACTTCAGGAGTATGTGTCCAGCCCAAGAGAGCATGTACTGTTGGACCTCGTGCTTGGGAAAGAGGTGGGGCAAGTGGATCCAGTGTCAGTAGGGGATGGTTTTGGGGTGCAGCGATCATTTTATTGTAACGTTCAGGATGATGATGGATAATGATATGCAATAATTGTGACTGAGAAACATTAGTTGACTGATGGCAGCCTTCAATCGGGCAAGAATGAAGCTGGGAACTTTTCAACAAGGCCAATGGTAGCTTTCAATAGTGTGAACCAGGTCAGATTGAGATGGGGCTACAGTTTGACCATGACGGAGATCTGAATAATCAAAGTTTTCCCCATTTCTACAGAAAGGATAAATAGGCCAACACAGTGAAGTAGCATTGTGTATAAAGGGTGGAATCAGTATTATTGTGATCTAATCAATTTACACACTGCTCCTCCCTGCCCTCTCCCCTCACCCCTGCGTATTGATCCTATCAGATATTGGTAACCTTTGAAAACTTCAGAAAATAGCAGTATAGATAATATCAATCTGTCCACTGTCTGCATTGGACAAGAGGTAACATTGTTTTTTAAAGACCTAGTTCTGTCTCCCTGGACACTATAGGCCTTCAGCTGCAGATGCCGGCACCTTGTTAAAATGGTTTGAGAGTTTCTGCCTCTACTCCACTTCCATGTGTGCCTCCCAGATCCCGACCATAATCTGGGTGAAATAACAACTTTCCTCACCACTTTTCTGATATTTCAGCCAATTATATTAAATATTCACCACTGGTAAAGCAGTTCACCAAAAGAAACAAGATGTTATTTCCTTCTGTACCCAGGCTCCTGACAGCATGTGCACCCCAATCAAATATCCTGTCAGCATCCTCCGTTCATGCCTTTCCTCAGAACTGCACTTCCACTGTCACAGGGTAACGAATCTCCTCTGTACTCTCTCCAGTCCAATTCCATCCTTCCATGTGATGGGGTGACCAGAACTGCACACCATCCCCAAGCTGTGACTGAACTTATTATTTATGCATTTCCAGCATAAGCTTCCTGCTCTGAAATTCTGCACTTTGGCAGATAGAGGAAATGATGCCATTTGCTACATTAACGAGATTATTGATGTTTCCAAGTACCTTCATTTTTCCGCCACACAGAATACGCTCTCATTTATTGTCCATTCCTCTCTATTGTTGATGTCCCCAAATGCCTTGCCTTGCACTTCTCTGGGTTGTTTGCTTCATTCACCTGGACCCCATAGTTTCTGTTTTTAAACAGTGTGCCATGGGATCGCTCATCAAATCCAAGTAAGTCACATGCAGTTACAAGTTACTGCCTCAAACCAACACAGTCAGAGTAATTACACACGATCTTCTTTGAACAAATCCAGACCGACTGTCCTGGAGTCCCTGGGACTTCCTCAGTGACCGTTTATTAACTGCCTCAGAATTCCAGCCTCGACCTATTCATTCAGTCCCTTGCTCCACATTAAACAAAGTTGCGGTATTAGCCATTCTCCAGGCCTCCAGCACCATCCCTGCATCCAGTGAGGATTGGGTAATGTAGGTAACTATAAGGCAGGGGATTTTCCCCAGCTCCTTTTAACAGTCTGGAACATTGTGTTATCCCTTTTTAAGGATTTGAATCTCCTTTGTAATTCTCCACTCCAAGTTTGTTGCTCCCAATATTTCACACTGCATCCATACTTTGATTCAGACAGACAGAGGCCTAAACCATCTTATGATTTGGTCAAGTCTCATTTTAGTCAGGTTTTATGGAGGGTTTCTCTCCACAAGGTGAAGTGCATTTTCTCATGATACCATCCCCAATCTGCCTCATTAACCACCCTCCCTGCCCCTGGTTATCTTCTCAACTGACACTACACGATGATTTTCCCCTTCGCCATAACAGCTGCCCACTGCCTGGATATCCCAGAATGCACCGGCCTCCCTGCTCCAGGGGCCATTCGTAAAAAGTCACTACACTCTTAGATTGTCAATCTGAAACTTGCCAGGAGATAGCAGAGGGGGTAAAACTGGGCCTTCACTTTGTGGACAAGCCCATGAGGTTCTGGTGAATGACATGGTGTAGGAGATGACATTATCTTCCCACAGGACTGGCAGGGGAGGCCATGGCAGCAGACGCTGCGAGCTTGATCCGAGGCTGACCCCTGGGTCAGTGAGGTGCTAGCCTTCTGAGTGAATGTTCAGCAGTGTAGGAAAGAAGTCAATGACCTTCTGCACTCCACCAGGGTAAGTGCCACCATCTGCACTTTGGGAGCTCACCCTCACTCTCACTCTCTGTTACTGCACCCACCTCCCACCAAGGCTCATGTTCTCCCACTCTCACTGATTACAGCACCTTCTCTTTGTCTTTCTCTAACCACTTCTCTGTCCCTCTGCCCAACTCTGCCTGGTGTCTCTGCTGCGTACTCACTCACTCAGGATACCTCACCACCTTTCCCTCAGCTGTCCCAGCACTAACTGCTGTACCAACCTTTTCCATCTCCCTTAATACCACTTGTTAATTTTCACATTCCAGAAGGAACCATTCCACAATAGGAGGGAAATAGCCAAGAGATGCATTGGTCTTCCCAACATTCAGCTCCTCACCCCATCACAGGGGAAGAATCCTGACCCTAACAACCACGAGAGGCTGACTGACCGTGTCCAAGCTTCCGGACTGGGATCTGAGACTCCGCCTGACTGACTGTGCTGGGCACCGTGACTGACTGTGGACAATGATATCAAGCTTCCTGCTTTTGTGTCTGTGCTAAACACCAAGACAATACAGCAGGCAGGTGAGCCTGGTAGCTCTGGCTGAGGGGTAACACTGCAAGGCAATAATTCTGTCAGCATTCAAGTCAGCTCAAAGTGAGTGTGTACAGACATAGAGTGAGCAGCCCAGAGGGACAGTCCGTGAGCTGGGTGTGTGTCCCTGAGCACAGTGTACTTGCAGCAGCATTGCAATGAGAGTTGTCAGTGCACCCTGAGCTGCAGCATTGAAGTACAGAAGCGTATTGTCAGTGGGTTGGAGATGTGCCGGCATGGCATGGTGAGCTTGGCATGTGACAGATGCCATCATTGGATGATGTGGAGTACATGCAGCTTCTGTCAGTGCAGTGGCCCCCGAGATGTTGACGTCCAAGACAGAAGGCCGGAGGAGCGTGGGGCGAGATGGAGTCACCAGTTACCAGCTCGGACTTTCATGTCAAATTCTCCATATTCCCCACAGTGGGAGGGAGAATATAGAACTACAAGTTGTTGAGGAGAGATCCACTGAATGTGGCTGTTGATCATCAGTAATAATTCAGTCAACATATTGCCACTCCCGCACTCAAATCTAGTTTTAAAGAACAGTCCAGCACAGGAACAGGCCCTTCATCCCAGCAAGCCCGCACTGGCACATCATGCGTTCTAAAGTTAAAACGAAAGTTTTTGCTCCGACACCCTCTATGTCATTCTGTTCCCTACTTACTCATATTTGTGCCAAGATCCCTCTTAAACCTTGCTATATTAGCTCCTTCTCCTCTATCAGTGCATTCCAGGCATTTGCACATTCTGTCCAAAAGCAAAAATAAACTTGCCGATCATATCGCCTAAACTTTCTCCCTTTTACCTAAATCCTATGGTGCTGAGTAATTGATATTTCTACTCTGAGAAAAAAGCTTCTAACAGTATTTCTATCTATGCCTCTGATAATTTTGTAAATATATATCAGGTAGCCCCATAGTCAATGAATCCCAGTTGGAAACAAACCATGTTTGTTCAATTTCTCCTTCTGGCTAATACCCTCCAAACCAGACAACATCCTGGTAAAACGTTTCCATACCCTCTCCAACACTTCCACATTGTTCTGCTGGTGTGGCAACCAATACTGTACAAAATATTCCAAATGTGCCCGAACTAAGCTTCTCTACAGCGGGAATATGGCCTGTTAATTTTCATATTGTATGCTCTGATGGCTGTCTGCAAGTTTGCCATCAGTCTTCTTGATCACCCTATCCACCTGTGTTGCCACTTTCAGGGAACTGAGGAGCTGTATACCTAGATCCCTTCGGATGTTGATGCGGCCAGTAGTTTTTCCATCCACTTTATACTTCTCTCCTGCATTAGACCTTCTAAAACGCATCACGTCACAATCGTCCAGATAAAGTTACACCTGCGTTTTCTCTGTCCAAGTCTGCAGCTGACCTATATCCTGCTATATTCTCTGGCAATCATCCTCACAATCTGCAACTCCGCCAAAATATTTACAGATCTCCAGTCACAAAAATACTGTTCCGCCACGACTGTCTTTTCTGACCAAGCAGTTCTCTGTCCATCTCACTAATTGACCACTGATCCCATTTCACTTCACCTTCTGTATGAGCCTGCCATAAGGAACCATATCAAAGGCTTTGCTAAGGTCCAGTCGGCCAACATTTAGCCCCACGCCCTCCTCAAACAATTTTGTCACTTCCTCAAAACAATCACTCAAGTTTGTGAGACAGGATCTTCCCCAGACAACTACGTTGCCTGTTGCTAGTAAGTCCATACTAGAATACTGTTGGAGCTGCACTCATTCAGACAAGTGAATATTCCATCATATTCCTGATTTGAACCTTGGAGGTTAGATTAGATTTCCTACAGTGTGGAAACAGGCCCATCAACCCAACCAGTCCACACCAACCCTCCAAAGAGTAACCCACCCAGACCCATTCCCCTGCCCTATATTTACCCCTGACGAATGCCCCTAACACTATGGGCAATTTAGCGTGGCCAATTCACCTGAACTGCACATCTTTGGACTGTGGGAGGAAACTGGAGCACCCGGAGGCAGCAGTGTTAAGCACTGAGCTCTTGACAGTTACTGTGCAGTGGGAGGTATGTCGGGCCGTGGTGGTACTGTACAGTGGGAGATATGTCGGGCTGTGAGGTTGCAGACTGAGTTGTCCAGAGTATGATTTGGCTGCTGCTATTGGCCCATTGCACCTCTTAGATGCATCATCATTTGTTGCTCAATCTGTTTAACATCTTTCCCACTAGGAACCCCATATCATGGTGAGATGGGTCTGCAAAATGTGAAGGTTGTCCTTGCTCCCCACAAGGGCTGTCCAGTGACCATTCTTACCGATATATGAAATGGAGTGGTGTATCTGCAGTAGGCAGATCGGTGACGATGTGGTCAATTATATCTTTCCCTTTTACTGATTCCCCCATAACCTGCTGCAGAGCGGTCTAGCAGCCACAGGATCCAGCATCAATGCTGAGCACTGTATTGAATATATACCAAGGAGCTGCCCCCTCAGCCTGGCTATGTCCTGTCAATGGGACAGAACCTACCAGAGAGGGTGGTGAAGTTACCAGGGACGTAGTCCTGTTCACAGAATCCTGCTTTGCAGACAATGTCTGACTGTTTCTTTATTAGTCCGTGGGAAATATATAACAGGTCACTTTTACATTTTGTATAATGAAGTGTTAATATCACTTTGTTTCTTACATATTTCAAAATTAACCAAACATCAATATTTTTCAGTTGAAAACAATTGAAGTGAACAATAATTGAAATACCAGAGCGCACACTTGAGTATTACACAATTCAGTGACTGTAGTAAACAGCCAATTGCACCATCTTGCAGGCAGCAAAGCTGTTGGAAATGACTTTGAGGAAAAGCCTGAAATCAGACACAGTGTTACTGGCCCTCGCCATGACCTCCAAAACACTGGCTATCTCCAAAATCTGTCCAGAATTCTTCCAAACTGGAGCTGGGCAGTTACTCACACAATAGACTGATTAGATATATACCTGAACAACGGGGAGAGGTGTGTGGGGCAGACTGGTCAATGGACTAGCACATGGCGCAGTTCAACATTTGTAGCAATGATCTGTAAACAACCATGTCTTGCAAATATATCGCTTCTGGTATGCCACCTCAACTCTGTAATTCTGCACCTTGGACCTGATCCTGAATGAAGGTGTTATAAAGGTGATGGGTTCCTACAGCACATGGCATCTTACATTGAATCCATCATAAACTATATCCGGTATATGTTAGCCCCACAATGTCAGTATCCAAACAGAATTGTACAGCCCCATGGATGGCCATCATCATCCCAGACCAATGATCTTGTGTGTGACTTGAGCTGGCAATCTCTGTGTAAATGTTTGCAGCGTTGTTCTAACCATTAACAGCAAAGTCTTTTTTACTGAAGTTTCGATAGCCTTTCATAATACCAACTTTTAGATTGTCCAATAAGCATTATATCCACCCATGTATTCAGTTAATTTTTATAACAACAATATGATGAAAACAGTGCCCAACTCACAGTAAGGAGCATTGAAATGATGAGTCTCATTACCGCACCCAAGACCAAATTATGATTAAGTACAAGGACTTTGAAAATATACATTTATCTTGCCTTTTATTACTATTGTGAAC
>NW_025207299.1:10459-12841 GCF_004010195.1 Chiloscyllium plagiosum | reverse complement strand
ATTCAATTATTCGAATGCCATGAAAATTAATCCAGCAACACTGAGGAAAAGCAACTGTGGGAAGCGATTTGCTCAGTTAGCTGACTGCTGCAACACCAATGCTTTCACATTGAGCATAGACTGTTTAACTTTCCAGAGTGTGGGCAATGCTTTTAAATAAGTCCTTCGGAACTGACGTACCACCAATGTGTTCACACTAATGAGAAATCATTTAAATATTCTAACAGTGGTAATCTGATCTCAGGTTTCATCTGCGAAATCACTGGAGAGAGACCGTTCACCTGCACTAAATGTGGGAAAGAATTCACTCGATCATGCAGTCAGCTGAGACACCAGCAGTTTCACACAGAGGAGAGACCATTCGTCTGTTGTGTAAGCTAAGAAATTAATTGATTTAAGCAACCTACTGCAATACAAGCGAGTTCACACTGGAGAAAGGCCCTTGCCCCGCTCTGAATGCGGAGAAGGATTCACTCCATTAACACACTTGCTGAGACACCAGCGAATTCACATTGGCGAGAGGCCATTTACATGTTCCATTTTTGGGAAAGGATGCATTTAAGTCATCCATTCTGCTAGTACATCAACGGGTTACAAGTGAAAAGAAACCGTTTAAATGTCTGGAGCATGCGTAGTGTTTTATAAGTTTCCATGAACTGAACTCCCATCAACGTCTTCACACTGATGACAAACCATTCACGTGCTCTCACTGTGGGTCTGACTTCCCACTGTGCATCGACACAATTTAGTTGCTGCATCTTCTCAACCAGTAACTAGACTTCTCAAGGACTTCTGTCGCTGTGAAACACAATCAGTAATCTGAATGTTTGAAAACAAATTTATAAATTCATATCAAGGTTGAACAATGAAGAAAAGGCGACAAGAGCAGAGTGTAAATGCAAATCCACCAGTCTCCTCTCATGGGAGAGGAATTGGGGAAAACTGTATATTTCATGTGATTGATGCTTGGAAATTAGAATATAGTTCAATTAAAGAGGTCATTCACATCCAATGAAGAAAACGCCGGTTGACAGAATGAACATAGATCAATTCTGGATGCAATAAAAGCAGGATACAATCACGTTTTACTCAACTGGAATGCGTGTGCCACCATCGACTTTCCAGACCACAGGGGCTGCTCCCTTCATTAGAAAGGGAAGTGACTGGTGGTGATTTAATCAGTGGGCTACAAGATCTCAAGCAAGTGAAAAGGGTGAGAAGGACAGTTGCTCTTGGCATTCTTAACCCGGTATTGGGAACTGGACCCATGCTGTTAGCATCACACTACTTTTCAAACCAACAACCCAGCCAACTGAACTAATCCAATACTTCCTCACAGCCGTGTAACATGTCCGGATGAATTATTGAATCCCTTGCTACACACAGTGTAAATGAACGGCCTCTCCTCACAATGCGTTTGCTGGTGTTTCATCAAAGCATTGTTACTCCTGAAGCTCTTCTCACAGTCAGAGCATTTACATTTTCTCTCACTGGTGTGAACAAGCCCGTATATGCTGAGATTGGAGATCCAAGTGATCCCCTTCCACACAAGAAGAAAGTAAGTGTTAGTCACTCATGTGAATATGCTGGAGCTCACTGAGTACAGATGACTAAGTGAATCGCTTCCAACACTCAGTGGACGCGTTTAGTCTCCATCCAGTGTGGTCAAGCGTGTGTGTTTGAAGCTTTCCTGATTTAATAAATCCCGTCTCAAGCACAGACCAGACAGATGTTCACTCTCCAGTTTCAATGTGACTGGGTCACATTGGGGTGGACTGTGAATGTTATCCCTGCCCGAACGGAGCAGAGGAGCATCTCTCCCAGTGGTGAAGACGCTTGTGTGACATTAGGCTGGATCCCCAAGTGAATACATTTCCACTCATAGTACAGCTGAAAGAATTGTCGCCCATGTGAATAACTTGTTGGTGAATTCAAATTTCTGAAGTTAAGACCTGTGCAAATCATAAAGATTTTTTTACCCACAATCAGGTCTCTTGTGAGTGTAAATCCACAGATGCTACACGAGGCTGGACGACAGAGTAAATCCCTTTCCACACTTGGAGCAAGTCAACAGTCTCTCCTCAGAATATCTGTGTCGATGCGCTTACCGCTGCTCTGAGCAGATTGTAATCCTTCCCACAATCCGGTCATTTCCATGTTGCTGATCTCCTTACATATCTCCAAGTTGAATGGTCTGTTGAATCCCTGCCATTAACCACAACATAGGTATGGCTTCTCTGCAGATGTTTTAAAGAATGTTAATTGGATATTGTGAAATATTTTCTGCAGTCAGTGCACTGGAAGACTCAGACTGTACCGTGTGTGAGTGTGTGTGTGTTAGCGTTAGCGATTTACACTCACACTGTCGTTTAAAATCTTTTC
>NW_025207299.1:5205-8472 GCF_004010195.1 Chiloscyllium plagiosum | reverse complement strand
AAATTAACTATGAACATCTTTAATCGCTATTATCTGTAGTCTGCAATATTAAGGAAAGGAATCCTGCAGACACACTCTGCCCAATGAAGGGTCTCAAATGGATATTTATTACTGAACACGAGAGACGAAAGAAGAGCTGAATTTCTGGTCACAAAACACCGATCACTTTTACCCAACTCTAATGTGCGACTTCCCTCTTCCTGGCCGGTGATTACTGTCCAGCCTCTCCTCCCCACTGACTGTTTCAGCAATCTGTCCCTCCTCCCTCTAACCACACAAGGCAAACCAAACTCAGGGTCTTTGTGAAAATCAATGCCGGAGAATGCAGGCATCCTGGAGAGGAATGGGCATTTTAAAATTGAAGGGGGAGGGTGAGGAGGCAGTAATATCAGACACTGGGCTGAGGAGTGGCAGATGGAGTTTAGTTTGGATTAATGCGAGGTATTGGATTTGGTAAATCAACCAAGAGCAGGATCTATATAATTAAGAGTAGGGCATTTGGCAGTGTTGTAGAACAGAGACCTAGGCTGTCAGGTATAATTCTTTATAATTTGCATCTCATACAGATAGTGCAGTTAAGAAGGTGTTTATCACACTTGTCTTCATTGGACAGACCTTTGAGTATCGCAATTGGAACGTCGTGTTGAGGTGCCAAACTGGCGGCTGTTCAACCCTGAACTGAAAAACAATTCCCCACTCGTTACTTTGCAAGTTGTACGCTTTTCGCTGGAAGCGTTTTTAAACGCTGTTGGCCTGAATGCCTCTACAGCCTTACCGTCTGGAAAAGTGCATCTTTTTCATTTATCACGGAGATACAGCCAGCATGTGAATGGGCTACCTTCCTCTGCAGCGAGTGCAGTCTCACGGCGTGGAATGCTGGGTACTTACCCAGGCATTGAATCCAATTGTTACAGAATGCTGAAATATATTCATTACTAATTTTCTTTTTCCTGCATTTCAATCTTCTGCTTCCAACTAATCTTTAGAAAATAAAATTGGCGGGTAAATAAACAACTCAAATTGTATCTATCTATCACATCTTTCAAACCCTCTCGACAACATAAACTTGGCATTAAAATACTTGATTCCTCAAACATTTTGTAAATTCCCATCCTGAACTGACGGTGATGGATTTTAGAAAGCCCTTTAATATGTGCATGGTTGAGTCTCAAATGAAGAGATATATTTTTTTCTTCTGAATGTCTCTCAACATATTTATTTCACCATCTCATTTCACCGAGATGTGGAAGGTATGAAAACTGAAGTGTTTCTCTGATTCCATTTGTGTGCCATCTTTTAAGCTACAAAGTCCATCAGGAGAGCTTGCATTGAAGTGCGATGGCATTCTTTTGGAGGTGAATATCATTGAGCATTACATACACATACACTACCACACTTAAATACGCACCCTCTCACAGAGTTATACCCCTTTACACTCACAATCATACACAAACATACAATCTGTCTCACTGACACACATAGCCACTCCTCCACCACACACACACACACACACATATACAACTATAAGTATCTCGGGTTTATTGTATTTTCAGAATTACATTTTAGTTGGCTCACACACTTCATGATGCAATGTAACATTCGGTAAATGCCTATTTTTATTTCAGAATCGTTTGACCAATGTGGAACAGATAGCCACACACAAGGAAGCCCACACCTTCAATACATGATGTGAGCAACAAATCCACACCGACCCTCCGAAGAGTAATCCACCCAAACCCCTTTCGCTCTGACAAATGCACCGAACAATATGGCAATTTAGCAAGACCAATTCACTTGATCTGCATATCTTTGGATTGTGGGAGGAAACCGGAGGAACCGGAGGAAACCCACGCAGACACGTGACGAATACGCAAACACCACACAGACAGTCACCCGAGGCCAGAATCGAACCTGGAGCCCTGGTGCTATGAGGCAGCAGTGCTAACCGCATAATGACACCAATTGTTACAGTTCACTTGAGAACGTGACTTTTAAAAAAGTTTTGCAAATTATCAATGGAAGAACTGAAAGCAACATGGTCATTCTAACAGACGAGAGGCTTTTAAAAAATCCAGATTCTTTTTAAATATATAATTCCAGTTACATCACACTGCACAATATTGCTGTAAATTCTGTGTTTTGCAAACTTTTACTCCACAACTACCTGAAGATAGAGCAGCGCTCCGAAAGCAACTGCTTTCAATTAAACATGTTGGAATGTCATCTAGTGTTGTGTGATTTTTAACTTTCTTAATTTTCACCCAGACCAACAACGGCATCGCCAAATCATTGCTTTCAATACAGAGAGGCTGGTAACCAAGTTCGCTCTCTTTGCCTCTCTCTCTCTTTGTTTCTGTCTCTGTCTGTCTGTCTCTCTCTCTCAAGCACGCACGTACACACGGAGACACACGCACACACACTTTCTCTCTCCCTCGCACAGACACACACACACTCCCCTCTCTCATACGATCACACATCAACTCCCATACACACAAACAAGCGAACTCTCTCACGCCCGTAAAACCACTTTACACTCACACTCACACATACACACACTCTTTCACAGACACGGATGCCCCCCAACACACACAGCCACATTTTCACGCACGCACATCTTAATTTGTGAGTTGAATTTGTACTTGAAGAATTATGTTGTACTTTGCTCAAAAACAGCATAAATCCATGTAAGATTCTGTGAATCCCTTTTGAACTTTACATTCAGTGTGTACATTGGGACACAGGTAGCCTCACACAAGGCACCTCAACCCTTCAACGCATTATCTGCGCTGGCATGGCACATCTTGTTAAAGTTCACTTGAGAATGTAACTTTAAAACACTTTGTGCGATTTTACATATGAAAGAACTGAAATCAACATTGGCATTGTTAAAGATAAGAGAGTTAACAAATAATCCAGGTATTTTTGAATATATCATTTCAGTTAAATCACTCTTAAACTTTGTTATAAATACTACATCTTCAGATCTTATAGTCCACAGCAACCTGACGAAGGAGCAGTGCTCCGAAATGTAGCACTTCCAATTCAACCTGTTGGACAATAATCTGGTGTCGAGTGATGTTTAAAAATTGACACTGATATCGTATGCTCAGGTCAACATGGTAAAGACGCAAAATTCGGACGGGTGTCCCCAGAATTTCGCATCTGACATGTTTCAGCGGAGAGGTAAATCTCTGCTTATTTCTTTTTTCTTCTTTTATGAGGTTTCAATATTTAAGGAGTATTTGAGGAAATGGCTTGACAGTGGAG
>NW_025207299.1:0-4652 GCF_004010195.1 Chiloscyllium plagiosum | reverse complement strand
GGACAGATTATGTGAGTCTATCAGTCTTAGAGTCATAGCCTTTAAATAGCATGAAATGCATCTTTGCCTCAACATGGCCATGCCGACCAGATATTCTAAAGTGATCTCCTTCCATTTGCCAGAATTTAGCCATACCTCTGTAAGCATTTCCTATTCATGAAAGTCGTCCAGATGACTTTCACATCTTGGAAATGTACTCTCCTCCGAAACTTCCCCAGGCAATTTATTCTGTACATGCATCACAATTTGGATGAAAACGTTACTTAATTTCCATCTTCGCTTTTTCTTCTCTCACACTAACCTTATGCACTCAGTGTTTGTACTCTCCAACAGTGGGAAGAAGACCTGATTTACTCGCCTTTACCATTATCCTCATGACTTTATAAATCTCTATAAGGTCACCCGTCATCCTTCAGAGAGCTTGTCGCCATCAAATTCAACATTCCAGGCAATCTTTTCTCAACTTAAATTTTTAACGGTTTCCTTTCGATAGGAAAGATATCAGTTTGCGATACGTTATTTGAAAGTGGCCTCACCAATGTCTTGCATACCTGTAACCTCCCAATCTTCTACTCAATACCCTGATAAATAAATGCAGGGATACAAATCACCTTCTGTAGCATCCTGTCTACCAATGACAGCACTTTCAACAAACTATGAATCTACACCCCAAGGTCTATTTTCAGAGTAATGCGTGCTAGGTTCTACCTTTAGGTTTATATAAAAAACTGTGGACTGATGATGCTGAAGGTTACAGTCGAGAGTGTGATGCTGGAAAAGCACATCTGGTCATCCAGCATCCGAGGAGGAGGGGAATGGACGTTTCGGTCAAGGTCCTTCATTGCAAAGTGTGCATGTTTGGGTGATTTTACTTTCCAAATGTATTACTATGCATGTAATTAATGTAATCTCTATTTTTCCACTCCACCACCCAGTAGATGATCTGACTCAAGGTACTGTCATATTCAGAGATAATCTTCTTCACTGTAAACAACACCACGTAATTTGGGCTTTTACAGATGCTCGCTCGGGCCACCACCGCTGAACAGCTTGCTCGACGCAAAGACTGAGTAGCGTCGGCCCCCATCCCGGGAGCCGACCCCCGTATCTGGGTTTCCACATCATTAGGGGCCGGCGATGCAAGATTTTGATTGATACGGGGGTGTCGGTCTCCCTCACCGATCTCGACGTTCCCTCAACCCATCACTCCATTTCCATTAAAGGGGTTGGAGGGAGCTCGGTTATTGCACGCCGAATCGAGGCTGTCCTCTTATAGGTAGACAACATTTTACTCCCCGTACATTTCTGGGTTTGCCCAAGCTCGAAGGGGACGATCATGGGTATCGACCTCCTGGGTGAGCTGGGGGCGGTGGTGGATGCGTTCCACCGTCGCCTCCTGTGGACATCCCGCGATATTCACAAGAGCTCCCACGAGGGGAGATGGGTGCCCACTAAATCCGTCGCTACACTTGCACCCAGTGTGCCCGTCGCCCGGGACTGGGCCAAGGACGGTGCCTTCGGAGACGTCTGCCAACTAGTCCCGGAGGAGTGGGCCATGAGCAAGCAGGACTGCGGCCTGGTCCGTTCTCCTCCTGAGTGGATACCCGGGCCCGTAAACGCCCCGCACCGACAATACCCGATTAAACATGAGGCGCTGCGCGCCACTGAGGCAATCGTTGCCGAACTCACCCGACACGGCGTCCTGCGCCCGACAGTGTCCACCACCAACTCCCCTATATGGCCAGTCCGGAATCCGGATGGCAGCTACAGGCTCACCATCGACTACACGGCACTTAATAGGGTCACACCCAAAGAACACCCTATTGTAGCCAGCCCGACCACCATCTTCAACTGCCTTGAACCCTCACATCGGATATTTACGGACCTGGACGTGGCGAATGGCGTTTGGTCCATTCCCCTGCACCGTGACTCATAGGACAAGTTTGCCTTCACGCTGTGGGACAGGCAGTACACATGGACCCGCCTGCCACAGGGCTTCCACAATAGCCCTAACATTTTCCACAGGGTCATGAGCCGGACCCTAGAGGGGTGCGACCTCTCCCCCTTCTCGAGCACCCTCCTTCAATATGTAGACGACCTGTTGATCGCGTCCGTGGACTTGCGCCAACACCTGGGGGCCCTGGCCGCCGTCCAGCAGACACTGGCCCGGGCAGGATTCAAAATAAGCCCCACGAAGTCTCAGGTCGGACAGGCTAAAGTCCGCTACCTGGGACACGACATCAGCCAGGGGAGCAAGACCTAACCCGCCGACCGCAAGTCGGCCATTGCCGACATGCCATGGCCGGGCACAGTCAGGGGAATCCGCCGCGTCTTGGGGCTTTTTAACTACTGCCGTCCCTTCATTGCACATTTCGCCACTATCGCCGAACCCATTCAGCGCCTGGTGAAGGGGGGCAGGCCGGGAGGGGAGAGGGTGGTATGGGGACCCGAACAGGACGAGGCTTATTCTATGTTAAAGTCCAATCTCCTCAGCGCCCCAGCCCTGCGCCTCCCCGACCTATCCAAGCCCTTCCACATCTTCTACGGTCTCGAGGGGTGTTTTACAGCGCTGTGATCACGCAAACCTCAGGCGACCACATGAGACCAGTCGGTTACTACTCCACAAAGGAGTCCCCTGTCGTGAAGGGCATGCACCGCTGCATGGCGGCGCTGGATTGCGCCGCATGGGCGGTCCGGGTCTGTGAACCGGTCACTATGTCCGGACAGATAATACTACACACTAGACACACGATAGTTGAACTCCTGAACACGGGCCACCTCTGGACGGTCTCGGATGCCCGCAGGGCATCTTGGGAGGCGGTTCTCCTCCCCCGGGACGAGTCCATTCAGATCGTTAGGGACACAGGACCAAACCCTGCCGACGGCATTACCGTGGTGGGGGAACCCCACCATTGCCAGGCCGCCATCGATTCGGCGGAGGGGGACTGCGTGGCCGACAGCCCGGTCACTGCTCCCGATCTGACCATGTATGTGGACGGCTCAAGTAGCCTTGTTGATGGGTCCTACCAAACGGGATGGCGGTGGTCGACCATACCGGGACCACCCGAGCACAGGGAAAGATGGGGGCGACACCTCCGCCCAGGTCGCGGAGTTGGTCGCCCTCACCGCCGCACTCCGCCTGGGAGCAGTCAAGCGGGTGGACATCTTTACCGACAGCCAGTACGGTTTCGGGGTAGTCCATGATTACATGGCAGCATGGAGCCGCGGGGGCTTTATCACGGCCAGCGGTGGTCAGATTAAACACGAAAATACGGTTGGCGACCTGATGGCGGCCGCACGCCTCCCCCTGCTCGCTGCGGTGATAAAAATCAATTGCGCGCAACCCGGTGAGTTTGAAGGACTGGCTGGCAAAGGGCGCAGCGCGCGTCCCGATGGGGTGTGGCGGCACGGCACCCGCGGCTATCAGAACGACCTTGATGCAATTACACCACGAGCCGGCGCACGCCTCCCCCTGCTCGCTGCGGTGATAAAAATCAATTGCGCGCAGCCCGGTGAGTCTGAGGACTGGCTGGCAAAGGGCGCAGCCCTCGGCCCCGATGGGCGTGGCGGCACGGCACCCGCGGATATCAGAACGACCTTGATGCAATTACACCACGAGCCGGACCACGCGGGCCGCGACGGAATGCTTGCTAGGCTCCAGACTGACTGGTAGTGGCCCGGCCTCGGCCGCCACGTGGCCAAACACTGCCGCCGATGCGTTGTCTGCGCCCAGCACAACCCGGGGCGGCCCCTGCGCATTCCCCTGGCGCACCAGCCATGGCCCAAGGGGCCCTGGGAGAAAATCCAAGTTGATTTCACAGGATCCCTACCCCCCAGCGGTGGCAAGAAGAATTGCCTGGTGATCGTTGACGATTTCACGCGCTGGGTAGAAGCTTTCCCTACACGGGACTGTACATCCGCCACCGTAGCCAGAGTGCTGGTCTTCGACATCTTCCCTCGCTAGGGGGTCACCCTCCAGATCAGGGCACGCACTTCACCAGACGCGCAATGAAACTGGCCTGTCGCCTCCACGGCATCGGACAGCGCTTCCACATCCCGTTCCATCCCCAGAGCTCGGGATGGTCGAGCGCATGAACCGGACCCTCAAAGCGGCGATCGCGAAGGCCTCACTCCCTTTGCGCTCAAGACGGGTAGGGCCATGCGACTACCAGAGAACGTCATGGTCGGGGGGGAATACATGGCCCCCCTGAGGGACAGGATGANNNNGGACAGACACTCCCCCTTGATTCTAACCACCCCCTTTCTCCTTACAGTGCAACGGGTGGACCGGTTCCAGGGAGACCTGCTCCTACACACACTAACCCTACACCCTTGGTAAGGGTGCCTCTCTCCCTCTCTTCCCACAGATCATGCTGCTCCGGTGCACCGCTCTCCTCCCTGCTCTCCTCTTTGCCCTACGACTGGCGCCTTCCTTCCCTGAAATACATGACAACTTCTACCGCCACGGTGTTGCCTTCAACGCGTCCTACGCCATCTGTATTCCTGCAAGTGACAAGCCTGATGTGATCGACGTGTTCTGCAACGCCTGGCTGGAAGTTCCTCCCAGGCGCACAGACACTCTGTTTATTCTGCACGTCGGAGCGCGACCCGCGGCTGAATTGCCTCCGGCGTGCTGAGGCGATGGACTTGGG
>NW_025207298.1:3348-12837 GCF_004010195.1 Chiloscyllium plagiosum | reverse complement strand
AAGTTTAAATCTAGAGTAACGGTCCCTCTACACAGTCCCCATCAAACACTCCCAGGACGGGACAGCACAAGATTAGATACAGAGTAAAGCTTTCTCTACACTGTGGCCCATCAAACACTCCCAGGGCAAGGACAGCACGGGTTTAGATACAGAGTAAAGCTCCCTCCACACTGTCCCACGTCCCACCATCTAACGCTCCCAGAACAGGGACAGCAGGGGGTTATATACAGAGTAAAGCTGGCTCTACACTGTCCCCATCAAACAATCCCAGGGTCAGGGACAGCACAAGTTTAACTCTAGAGTAACGGTCCCTCTACACTGTCCCCATCAAACACTCCCAGGACGGGACAGCATGGGGTTAGATACAGAGTAAAGCTCCCTCTACACTGTCCCCATCAAACACTCCCAGGACAGGGAAAGCATGGGGTTAGATACAGAGTAAAGCTCTCTCTACACTGTGCCCATCAAACACTCCCAGGACAGGGACAGCATGGGGCTAGATACAGAGTAAAGCTCCCTCTACACTGTCCTCCCATCAAACACTCCCAGGGCAAGGACAGCACGGGGTTAGATACAGAGTAAAGCTCTTTCTACACTGTCACCCCATCAAACACTACCAGGACAGGGACAGCACGAGGTTAGATACAGAGTAAAGCTCTCTCTACACTGTCCCCCCATCAAACACTCCCAGGACTGGGACAGCACAGGGTTAGATACAGGGTAAAGCTCTTTCTACACTGTCCCCATCAAACACTCCCAGGACAGGGACAGTGTGGGGTTAGATACAGAGTAAAGCTCTCTCTACACTATCCCCATCAAACATTCCCAGGACAGGGATAGCATGGGGTTAGATACAGAGTAAAGTTCCCTCTACACTATACCCCATCAAATACTCCCAGGACAGGGACTGCAGAGGTGTAGATACAGAGTAAAGCTCCCTCTACATTGTCCCCATCAAACACTCCCAGGGCAGCGACAGCATGGGGTTAGATACAGAGTACAGCTCCTTCTACACTGTCCCCATCAAACACTCCCAGGACAGGGACAGCACGAGGTTAGACCCAGTGTAAAGCTCTCTCTACAATGTCCCCTATCAAACACTCCCAGGACAGGGACTGCACAGGGTTAGAAACAGAGTAAAGCTCTCTCTACACTGTCCCTATCAAACACTCCCAGGACAGGGACAGCACGGGGTAAGATACAGGGCAAAGCTTTCTCTGCACTGTCCCCATCAAACACTCCCAGGGTCAGGGTCAGCACAAGGTTAAATGTAGAGTAACGGTCCCGCTACACTGTCCCTCCATCAAACCCTCCCAGGACAGGGACAACATGGGGTTAGATACAGAGTAAAGTTTTCTCAATACTGTCCCCATCAAATACTCCTATGATAGTGACTGCACAGGGTTAGATACAGAGTAAAGCTTTCTCTACACTGTCCCCCATCAAACACTCTCAGGACAGGGATAGCACGGGGTTAGATACAGAGTAAAGCTCTCTCTACACTGTCCCCATCAAACACTCCCAGGACAGGGACAGCACAAGGTTAAACACAGAGTAAAGCTCCTTCTACATTGTCCCCATCAAACACTCCCAGGACAGAGATTGCATGGGGTTAGTTACAGAGTAAAGCTCCCACTGCACTGTCCCCTATCCAATACACCCAGGACAGGGACAGCATGGGGTGAGATACAGAGTAAAGCTCTTTCTACACTGTCCCCATCAAATACTCCCATGACAGGGAGTGCACAGGGTTAGATACAGAGTAAAGCTCACTCTACACTGTCCCCCATCAAATACTCCCAGGACAGGTACAGCAGGGGGTTAGATACAGAGTAAAGCTCGCTCAACACTGTCCCCCTTAAACTCTCCCAGGAGAGGGACAGCACAGGCTTAGCTACAGAGCAAAGCTCCCTCTACACTGTCCCCATCAAACAGGGACAGCACAGAGTTAGCTACAGAGCAAAGCTCCCTCTACACTGTCCCAATCAAACACTCCCAGGACAGGGACAGCACAGGGTAAGATACAGGGTAAAGCTCTCTCTACATTGTCCCCTATCAAACACTCCCAGGTCAGGGACAGCACGGGGTTAGATCCAGAGTAAAGCTCTCTCTACACAGTCCCCATCAAACACTCCCAGGGTCAGGGATAGCACAGGGTTAGATACAGAGGAAAGCTTCCTCCACACTGTCCTCCCCATCAAACACTCACAGAATAGGGACAGCCGGGGTTAGATACAGAGTAAAGCTCTCTCTACACAGTCCCCATCAAACACTCCCAGGGTCAGGGATAGCACAGGGTTAGATACAGAGAAAAGCTTCCTCCACACTGTCCTCCCCATCAAATGCTCCCAGGACAGGGACAGCCGGGGTTAGATACAGAGTAAAGCTCTCTCTACACTGTCCCCATCAAACACTCCCAGGACAGGGACAGCAGGGGGTTAGATACAGAGTAAAGCTCGCTCTACACTGTCCCCATCAAACAATCCCAGGGTCAGGGACAGCACAAGTTTAACTCTAGAGTAACGGTCCCTCTACACTGTCCCCATCAAACACTCCCAGGACGGGACAGCACAAGGTTAGATACAGAGTAAAGCTTTCTCTACACTGCCCCATCAAACACTCCCAGGACAGGGACTGCACAAGGTTAGATACAGAGTAAAGCTTTCTCTACACTGCCCCATCAAACACTCCCAGGACAGGAACTGCACAAGGTTAGATACAGAGTAAAGCTTTCTCTACACTGCCCCATCAAACACTCCCTGGACGGGACAGCACAAGGTTAGATACAGAGTAAAGCTTTCTCTACACTGCCCCATCAAACACTCCCAGGACAGATGTTGCATGGGGTTAGATACAGAGTAAATCTCCCTCTACATTGTCCCCATCAAACACTCCCAGGACAGGGACAGCACAGGGTGAGATACAGAGTAAAGTTTTCTCTACACTGTCCCCATCAAACACTCCCAGGGTCAGGGACAGCACAAGGTTAAATGTAGAGTAACGGTCCCGCTACACTGTCCCTCCATCAAACACTCCCAGGACAGGGACAACATGGGGTTAGAAACAGAGTAAAGCTTTCTCAATACTGTCCCCATCAAACACTCCCATGACAGTGACTGCACAGGGTTAGATACAGAGTAAAGCTCGCTCTACACTGTCCCCCATCAAACACTCTCAGGACAGGGATAGCACGGGGTTAGATACAGAGTTAAGCTCTCTCTACACTGTCCCCATCAAACACTCCCAGGACAGGGACAGCACAAGGTTAAACACAGAGTAAAGCTCCCTCTACACTGTCCCCTATCCAACACACCCAGGACAGGGACAGCACGGGGTTAGATACAGAATAAAGCTTCCTCTACACTATACCCCATCAAATACTCCCAGGACAGGGACAGCACAGGTGTAGATACAGAGTACAGCTCCTTCTACACTGTCCCCATCAAACACTCCCAGGACAGGGACAGCACGAGGTTAGATACAGTGTAAAGCTCTCTCTACACTGTCCCTATCAAACACTCCCAGGACAGGGATAGCACGGGGCTAGATACAGGGTAAACCTCTCTCTACACTGTCCCCATCAAACACTCCCAGGACAGGGACAGCACAGGGTAAGATACAGGGCAAAGCTTTCTCTGCACTGTCCCCATCAAACACTCCCAGGACAGGGACAACATGGGGTTAGATACAGAGTAAAGCTTTCTCAATACTGTCCCCATCAAACACTCCCATGACAGTGACTGCACAGGGTTAGATACAGACTAAAGCTTTCTCTACACTGTCCCCCATCAAACACTCTCAGGACAGGGATAGCACGGGGTTAGATACAGAGTAAAGCTCCCTCTACACTATACCTCATCAAATAATCCCAGGAAAGGGACTGCACAGGTGTAGATACAGAGTAAAGCTCCTTCCACACTGTCCCCATCAAACACTCCCAGGACGGGACAGCACAAGGTTAGATACAGAGTAAAGTTCCCTCTACACTGTCCCCATCAAACACTCCCAGGACTCGGACAGCACAGGGTAAGATACAAGGTAAAGCTTTCTCTACACTGTCCCCATCAAACACTCCCAGGGACAGGGAGAGCACAAGGTTAAATTTAGAGTTACGGTCCCGCTACACTGTCCCTCCATCAAACACTCCCAGGACAGATATTGCATGGGGTTAGATACAGAGTAAAGCTCCCTCTACACTGTCCCTTTCAAACACACCCAGGACATGGACAGCACAGGGTTAGATACAGAGTAAAGCTCCCTCTACACTGTCCCCATCAAACACTCCCAGGACAGGGACAGCACGGGGTTAGATTCAGAGTAAAGCTCTCTCTACACTGTCCCCATCAAACACTCCCAGGACAGGGACAGCACAAGATTAAACCAGAGTAAAGCTCTCTCTACACTGTTCCCCATCAAACACTCCAAGGGCAGGGGCAGCACTGGGTTAGAGACAGAGTAAAGCTCCCTCTACATTGCCCCCATCAGACACTCCCAGGACAGGGACAGCACTGGGTTTGATACAGAATAAAGCTCCCTCTACACTGTCCCCATCAAACACTCCCAGGACAGGGATAGCATGGGGTTAGATACAGAGTAAAGCTCTCTCTACACTGTCCCCATCAAACATCCCAGGACAGGGACAGCATGGGGTTAGATACAGAGTAAAGCTCGATCTACACTGTCCCCCATCAAATACTCCCAGGACAGGGACAGCACAAGGTTAAATGTACAGTAACGGTCCCTCTACACTGTCCCAATCAAACACTCCCAGGACAGGGACAGCACAGGGTTAGATACAGAGTAAAGCTTTCTCTCCACTGTCACCATCAAACACTCCCAAGACAGAGACTGCACAGGGTTAGATACAGAGTAAAGCTCCCTCTATACTGTCCCTATCAAACACTCCCAGGACAGGGATAGCACGGGGCTAGATACAGAGTAAAGTTGCCACGACACTGTCCCCATCAAACACTCCCAGGACAGGGACAGCACAGGGTAAGATACAGGGTAAAGCTTTCTCGACACTGTCCCCATCAAACACTCCCAGGGTCAGGGACAGCACAAGGTTAAATGTAGAGTAACGGTCCCGCTACACTGTCCCTCCATCAAACACTCCCAGGACAGATATTGCATGGGGTTAGATACAGAGTAAAGCTCCCTCTGCACTGTTCCCTATCAAACACACCCAGGACAGGGACAGCACGGGGTTAGATTCAGACTAAAGCTCGCTCTACACTGTCCCCATCAAACACTCCCAGGACAGGGACAGCACAAGGTTAAACACAGAGTAAAGCTCCCTCTACACTGCCCCCATCAGACACACCCAGGGTCAGGGACAGCACATGGTTAAATGTAGAGTAACCGTTCCTCTACACTGTCCCCATCAAACGCTCCCAGGACAGGGACAGCACAAGGTTAGATACAGAGTAAAGCTTTCTCTACACTGTCCCCATCAAACACTCCCAGGACAGGTACAGCACAGCGTTAGATACAGAGGAAAGCTCCCTCTACACTGTCCTCCCCATCAAACACTCACAGGATAGGGACAGCTGGGGTTAGATACAGAGTAAAGCTTTCTCAATACTGTCCCCATCAAATACTCCCATGATAGTGACTGCACAGGGTTAGATACAGAGTAAAGCTTTCTCTACACTGTCCCCATCAAACACTCCCAAGACAGGGATAGCATGGGGTTAGATACAGTGTAAAGCTCTCTATACACTGTCCCCATCAAACGCTCCCAGGACAGGGATAGCATGGGGTTAGATACAGAGTAAAGCTCGCTCTAAACTGTCCCCCATCAAATACTCTCAGGACAGGGACTGCACAGGGTTAGATACAGAGTAAAGCTCCCTCTGCACTGTCCCCCATCAAACACTCCCAGGACAGGGACAGCACAAGGTTAAACACAGAGTAAAGCTCTCTCTACAGTGTCCCCATCAAACACTCCCAGGACAGATATTGCATGGGGTGAGATACAGAGTAAAGATCCCACTACACTGTCCCCATCAAACACACACAGGGTCAGGGACAGCACATGGTTAAATGTAGAGTAACCGTTCCTCTACACTGTCCCCATCAAACGCTCCCAGGACAGGGACAGCACAAGGTTAGATACAGAGTAAAGCTTTCTCTACACTGTCCCCATCAAACACTCCCAGGACAGGTACATAACAGCGTTAGATACAGAGGAAAGCTCCCTCTACACTGTCCTCCCCATCAAACACTCACAGGATAGGGACAGCCGGGGTTAGATACAGAGTAAAGCTCTCTCTCCACTGTGCCCCATCAAACACTCCCAGGTCAGGGACAGGACAGGGTTAGATACAGAGTCAAGCTCCCTCCACACTGTCCCACGTCCCACCATCAAACGCTCCCAGGACAGGGGCAGCATGGGGTTAGATACAGAGTAAAGCTCCCTCCACACTGTCCCCCATCAAATACTCCCAGGACAGGGACAGCGGGGGGTTAGATACAGAGTAAAGCTCGCTCTACACTGTCCCCATCAAACAATCCCAGGGTCAGGGACAGCACAAGTTTAAATCTAGAGTAACGGTCCCTCTACACTGTCCCCATCAAACACTCCCAGGACAGATATTGCATGGGGTTAGATACAGAGTAAAGCTCCCTCTACACTGTCCCCATCAAACACTCCCAGGACAGATATTGCATGGGGTTAGATACGGAGTAAAGCTCTCTCTACACTGTCCCCCATCAAACACTCCAAGGGCAGGGACAGCACTGGGTTAGAGACAGAGTAAGGCTGCCACTACACCGCCCCCTTCAGACACTCCCAGGACAGGGATAGCATGGGGTTAGATACAGAGTAAAGCTCTCTCTACACTGTCCCCATCAAACACTCCCAGGACAGGGACAGCATAGGGCTAGATACAGAGTAAAGCTCCTCTACACTGTCCCCCCATCAAACACTCCCAGTGCAAGGACAGCTCGGGGTTAGAGACACGGTAACGCTCCCACTACACTGCCCCCATCAGACACTCCCAGGACAGGGTCAGCACGGGGTTAAACACAGAGTAAAGCTCTCTCTACACTGTCTCCCATCAAACACTCCCAGGACAGGGACTGCACAGGGTTAGATACAGAGTAAAGCTTCCTCTATACTGTCCCTATCAAACACTCCCAGGACAGGGATAGCACGGGGCTAGATATAGGGTAAAGCTCTCTCTACACTGTCCCCATTGAATGCTCCCAGGACACGGACAGCACAGGCTTAACTACAGAGAAAAGCTCCCTCTACACTGTCCCCATCAAACAGGGACAGCACAGGGTTAGATACAGAATAAAGCTCCCTCTACACTGTCCCCCATCAAACACTCCCATGACAGGGACTGCACAGGGTTAGATACAGAGTAAAGCTCTCTCTACACTGTCCCCATCAAACACTCCCAGGACAGGGACTGCACAGGGTTAGATACGGAGTAAAGCTCTCTCTACACTGTCCCCCATCAAACACTCCAAGGGCAGGGACAGCACTGGGTTAGAGACAGAGTAAGGCTCCCACTACACTGCCCCCTTCAGACACTCCCAGGACAGGGACAGCACAGGGTTAGATACAGAATAAAGCTCCCTCTACACTGTCCCCCATCAAATACTCCCATGACAGGGACTGCACAGGGTTAGATACAGAGTAAAGCTTCCTCTATACTGTCCCTATCAAACACTCCCAGGACAGGATAGCACGGGGCTAGATACAGAGTAAAGTTCCCTCTACACTGTCCCCATTGAATGCTCCCAGGACACGGACAGCACAGGCTTAACTACAGAGCAAAGCTCCCTCTACACTGTCCCCATCAAACAGGGACAGCACAGGGTTAGAATAAAGCTCCCTCTACATTGTCCCCTATCAAACATTCCCAGGACAGATATTGCATGGGGTTAGATACAGAGTAAAGCTCCCTCTACACTGTCCCCTATCCAACACACCCAGGACATGGACAGCATGGGGTTAGATACAGAATAAAGCTCTCTCTACACTGTCCCCCATCAAATACTCCCAGGACAGGGACTGCACAGGGTTAGATACAGAGTAACGCTCTCTCTACACTGTCCCCTATCCAACACACCCAGGACATGGACAGCATGGGGTTAGATACAGAGTAATGCTCTCTCTACACTGCCCCCATCAAACACTCCCAGGACAGGGACAGCACGAGGTTAGATACAGAGTAAAGCTCCCTCTACACTGTCCCCATCAAACACTCCCAGGGCAGGGACAGCACAAGGTTAGATACAGAGTAACGCTCTCTCTACACTATCCCCATCAAACACTCCCAGGACAGGGACAGCATGGGGTTAGATACAGAGTAAAGCTCTCTCTACACTGTGCCCATCAAACACTCCCAGGACAGGGACAGCACAGGGTTAGCTACAGAGCAAAGCTTCCTCTACACTGTCCCCATCAAACACTCCCACTACAGGGACTGCACAGGGTTAGATACAGAGTAAAGGTACTCTACATTGTCCCCATCAAACACTCCCAGGACTAGGACAGCACAGGATAAGATACAGGGTAAAGCTTTCTCTACACTGTCCCCATCAAACACTCCCAGGGTCAGGGACAGCACAAGGTTAAATGTAGAGTAACGGCCCCTCTACATTGTCCCCTATCACACACTCCCAGGACAGATATTGCATGGGGTTAGATACAGAATAAAGCTCCCTCTACACTGTCCCCTATCAAACACTCCCAGGGCAGCGACAGCATGGGTTAGATACAGAGTAAAGCTCCCTCTACACTGTCCCCATCAAACAGGGACAGCACAGGGTTAGCTACAGAGCAAACCTCCCTCTACACTGTCCCAATCAAACACTCCCAGGGTCAGGGACAGCGCAAGGTTAAATGTAGAGTAACAGTCCCTCTACACTGTCCCCATCAAACACTCCCAGGACAGGGACAGCACAGGGTAAGATACAGGGTAAAGCTTTCTCTACACTGTCCCCATCAAACACTCCCAGGGTCAGGGACAGCACAAGGTTAAATGTAGAGTAACAGTCCCTCTACATTGTCCCCTAACACACACTCCCAGGACAGATATTGCATGGGGTTAGATACAGAATAAAGCTCCCTCTACACTGTCCCCTATCAAACACTCCCAGGGCAGCGACAGCATGGGGTTAGATACAGAGTAAAGCTCCCTCTACACTGTCCCCCATCAAACAATCCCAGGACGGGACAGCACAAGGTTAGATACAGAGTAAAGCTCCCTCTACACTGTCCCCATCAAACACTCCCAGGACAGGGACAGCACAGGGTTAGACACAGAGTAAAGCTTTCTCTTCACTGTCCCATCAAACACTCCCTGGACAGATATTGCATGGGGTTAGATACAGAGTAAAGCTCCCTCTACACTGTCCCCATCAAACACTCCCAGGACAGGGACAGCACAGGGTTAGATACAGAGTAAAGCTTTCTCTTCACTGTCCCATCAAACACTCCCTGGACAGATATTGCATGGGGTTAGATACAGA
>NW_025207298.1:0-3289 GCF_004010195.1 Chiloscyllium plagiosum | reverse complement strand
CCATCAAACACTCCCAGGGTCAGGGACAGCACAAGGTTAAATGTAGAGTAACAGTCCCTCTACATTGTCCCCTATCACACACTCCCAGGACAGATATTGCATGGGGTTAGATACAGAATAAAGCTCCCTCTACACTGTCCCCTATCAAACACTCCCAGGGCAGCGACAGCATGGGGTTAGATACAGAGTAAAGCTCCCTCTACACTGTCCCCCATCAAACAATCCCGGGACGGGACAGCACAAGGTTAGATACAGAGTAAAGCTCCCTCTACACTGTCCCCCATCAAATACTCCCAGGACAGGGACTGCACAGGTGCAGATACAGAGTAAAGTTCCCTCTACACTGTCCCCATCAAACACTCCCAGGACTAGGACAGCACGGGGTAAGATACAGGGTAAAGCTTTCTCTACACTGTTTCCATCAAACACTCCCAGGGTCAGGGACAGCACAAGGTTAAATGTAGAGTAACGGTCCCGCTACACTGTCCCTCCATGTATATTATTTAAGAACACCTCTCTCTACCTGTCCTGTCACCTTTAATGACTTAAACAGATACACACAAGTCTCTGCTCCAACACACCCTTTATTTTGTGCTGTCTCTCTAAGTACATCATTCCTCAGACTTCTCCACATTGAGCTTTCTCTACTACATACCTGCCCATTACAAACTCGTCTGCTGCCTGAAGAACACTCATTGACCATTATTCTGTTTGCTATCACTCAGTTAATTTTGTACCTACTTCGCTACTGTCTATTCCGTAAGTTAGAACTTCCTCACCTCTGTTGAACATCTTTTGAAAATCCATCGGCACCACCTCAGCCTTTCCTTCAGCAAGAAACGATGGACCAAAGGTACCAAGATGAACTACTAATGTCGAAGCCCAGGCTAATGCTTTTGGGACATGGGTTCAAATCTCACTGTTGACCGGATCATAATGGCAGATGGTGATATTTGTGGGCAAAGCCCACATACAGTCATAGAACTGTACGGCACGGAAACAGTCCCTTTGACCCAACTCCGTCATGCCGACCAGATATCCCAAATTATTCTAGTCCCAGTTTCCAGCACTTGGCCCATATCCCTCTAAATGCTTCCGATTCATATACCCATCCAGCTGCCTTTTAAATGCTATAATTGTACCAGCCTCCACCAGGTAGCACGGTGGCTCAGTGGTTAGCACTGCTGCCTCACAGCACCATGGTCCCAGGTTTGATTCCAGCCTCGGGCAACTGTCTGTGTGGAGTTTGCACATTCTCCCCCGCGTCTGCGTGGGTTTCCTCTGGATGCTCTGTTTTCGTCCCACAAATCAAAAGATGTGCAGGTTAGGGTGGATTGGCCATGCTAAATTGCCCATAGTGTTATGTGCATTAGTCAGGGGTAAATATGGGGAACGGGTCTGGGTGGGTCATTCTTTGGAGGGTTGGTGTGGACTTGTTGGGCCGAAGGGCCTGTTTCCATACTGTAGGGAATCTAATCACTTCCTCTGGCAGCTCATTTCATACACACACCACCCTCTGTGTGAAAAAGTTGCCCTTGAGATCTCTTTTAAATCTTTCCCCTCTCACCCGAAAACCGATGCCTTCGACTTCTGGGCTCAGCGAGCCTGGGAAATAAAACCGTGACTATTCACTCTGTCTATGCCCCTCATGATTTTATAAATTTCAAAAAGGTCACCCCTCAGCATGTGAGACTCTAGGTGCTATGAGTGAAAACAAAACTCTTCCAAAGTCAACAAGCAATCTATTGGTACAGGTCACTTAATTCCACACTGTGTAGGAGGATTGAGGTTGGTAAATGAAGTTGAGATACAGATCATTGAATAAAGCAACAGGCTCAAGTGGGGGCTGAAGGCCTCCAACTGCGATACTCACCTAGCTCCACGAGTGGAATGTCTTCCTCATCAGAATCTTGTGTTTTAACCTTTGCTGTCTGTTTTTTGCTTCTTCTACCTTTATTCAGATTGCTCATCCTAAACCATGCACAGACAATTACATGCAAGCAATATTGAGTCAGCCGCCACTTGATCCCACCCTAGCTTCTAGAGAGCAGTAAACTCAGAGAGATTGGTCTCTGGTCGAAACCACAGAGAGAGGCAAAGTTGAATCAGGAACCACTCCCCTGCCGCCTTTTGTAAGCATGACTCCTCACCTCCTCAACCCTCATGCCCCTATCCCCAGGCCACCTAACCCCATCCCCAGGAGCCTTGAGAATGAGTGCTTGGCCCTTAGTGAGGAGGAATGGATGGGGAAATGGATAGCATTCAAAGTGTTGTTCTTTCAGAGACTGGCAAAACCAGATCGGTAGAGGGAGCCTTGATCAGGGGTTCATAGGATGGTTTCAGAACAGTTTCTTATAACAAAGTATTCTGAAACTGACTAGAACAGACTCTACTAGCCTGGTATTGTGCAAAATGATGAATGGATTATCTTAGTCTGATGACACCCCTGTGACCATAATATGACTGATTTTGCATTCACTAGGAGACGAGAATCAGTCCAAGAGTAACAATGAGGTACAAAAGCAGAACTCCTAAAGGAAGCAAATTAGATTAAGAGATAGATCAATAAAGTTACGGCAGCAAATATGCAGGAGGATATTTCAGCATGCATATTCAACCCAGAAGAAATATTCAAATTTTCTTGAATATTCAAATATTCAAGAAATATTCATCCCATTATTTATGTTTTACAAAAAAGTTAAAGCTTGCATCAAAGTTTTGGAAAAAAGCGTAGAGCTGGGCATAATTAGGTGGTAGGTCAGAAAGCTAGAGAGAGAATTTAAAGAAATGCAAAGACTGACTAAAAATAATAGAAACTGACAACAATGACAGAAAGCTAGCCAGAAACGTGAACCGAGAGCAAACGTTCCTACATCTATTTAAACCAGTTAACAAAGCCAGCACTTACTCAAGGAAGTGAGTCAGGGCGTTAATAATAAGGGAAAATAAGGGGTGGGCAAATGAACTGAATAGGCAGTTTGTATTGGTCTTCATTGTAGAGGTTAAACATAACATTGGAGAAATACGTGTACAACAGGAAATGGGAGAGGGGAGAACTCAAGGCAATTACAGTCACCTGAGAAGTGGTACTGAGTAAATTTGTTGGAGCTGTTTCTGAAAAGCCCCTTGGTCCTGATGAGCCACGTCCAACGGTCTTAAAAGAAAAAGCAACTGTAAATTGCTATTAATGTTCTGAAATTCACTACAAAAGTGGCAAGGGACCAAGGTGCCCTTTTTGATAAATCACTAAGGGCTCATTCAGGTACAATGAGCTATTGGGGAGGTGAGT
>NW_025207297.1:9695-12836 GCF_004010195.1 Chiloscyllium plagiosum | reverse complement strand
CATGGTAAATGTGGGGTTATGGGGGTAGGGTGGTATAGCAGGTCATTGCAGACTCAATGGACCGAATAGCCTGTTTGTGTGCCTAAGGGATGCTGTGATTCTAATTGTGATTGTTGTCACATTTTCCTCATGCCAGGTTCATTCAGCTCAGGTACACATGCTGCGTTTTGTGTTTCTCTGGGTGCTCACTCAATCCTTTCCTTTAGTTTTACATCAATTTCACACTGTTTGTGAGGGTGGGAATGAATTTGTAAATATAAATACTCCAACCGAAACCCCTCACAAGTCAGAAACTGTTTCTACTACTAGCATCACTCACAAGGAAGAGGAAAATAAAGGTTCCATCACAAATCTGACAGGAAAGACATAATCACCAGGAAAGGCTTAACAGCTTAAAATTCTTAAGAAGAGGAGGCTGAGAGACAACCTGGTACAAGTAGGAAGCTTTGTGTCTGTGTTTTCAGAGATTTGAGGTTGAAATCATTGGGTTTGAAGCATGTTTCATTGCCCCAGGTTATCAAAGGTGCTATCAAAATGTGCATCTTTCTTTCTGCCTATCTGTCTGAGTTAACAATCAGATGGATAGGTAATTGTCTCAGTGTTTTCCCAAATCCCTGACTGAATCTGCCTCCCTCTACAATCTCAGGTGCCTCACCACTCACTGGATCACAGAGAAACTCTGCTGTTATCATGAGAGCTTTCTTTGCTGTCACCTCTCTTAGTGTTTCTGCCTAATCCCCACTTCCCTTCATTAAAACCCAGCTGCCTACAGTCCACCCACATGGGCATGTTGAAGAGCATGACAGGAGAATGGATTGAAACTGACAGTTCAATAGCCAGAATGAAAGAGGAAGGAAATAAATGGGGTTTGTGGATCCTGGGGATACAGACTCCAGGATTAGTCCTTGTGGGCATTCCTGCAGTGATATGAGACAGCATTCCATGATGAGAGTTAAACGCGGGTTGCTGGAGAGGGAGCCACTGAACATGAACAGGTTTAGTTCAAACACAGGAGGTTTGTTCAGTCAGTGACAGTGTGTTAGACATGGAGGTGAAGTGAGCAGTGAGGGGAAATGTTGCCACAAGCTGCAGACGGACAACTTTCATTGGAACAGGTGGAAGCCATTCAGCCCCTCAACCCTGCTCTGCCATTCAATAGATCATGGCTAATTTGTGGCCTAACTTGCAATTTTCAAAACTCTCCAAACTCGTCAATAAACTCCTCTGCAACACACAAGATGAATATTGAAAAACTAACCAACTGCAAATGCTGGGAAATCAGAAACAAAACCAAACATTGCTGGAAATTTTCAGGAGATCTGGCAGCATCTGTGGAGAGTGAATCTTTGGGTCCAGTGACCGGTCAGGTGACCAGCTGCAGCTGACCATTCTGCCTTTTCTGTAACATGCTCTGAACAGGTTCTGGTGCGAGGGGAATGAGACTGTCAATAACAATTGAGAAAACAGGAGAATGTGCTCAATCAGAATAGAACCCATTTTGATCTTTCACTTTTAATTCAACTGCAAACAGTATTCATTATTATTTCTGAAATAGGATAATAGGCCAGAAAACAACTCTTCATGTCATTGGGTCTGGGAAACTGTGTTAATTCTGACCTGGTTCAGCCGACATGTGAATCCAGACCCTGAATAATGTGGGTGACTCTGAACCATCTCCTGGGCAGTTAGAATAGATGACAAATGCTGCCCCAGCAAGTGATGCCATGATCCCATGAACAAACAAATCAAATCCAATCACTGTGGTTAGTTGTGAACTTGCTGGTGTTATTGGAAGGGGATGAATGGGAAGGTTTATGGGGTAAAGGCAGAAGAATAGCATTCGGTGAGGTGATCCTTTGGAGAGCCTCCTTTTGCGCAGTAACAATTCTGTGAATATTTCATTCTAAGCCATCTAAGGAAATATCAGAGCAGGGTTTATAAAGAGGTCAGATTGAATGAGTGTCTCGGTGAACACAAGTGAGACACAGGTACAGAGAGGCTTTGGGATGGATTAAATTAAATTTTATACTTTTGAACAGTCATCAACATTACAGCAGTTAAAAATGGGAGTGATCAAGAGAGTGGAATTAGAGCAGCAAATAAATCTTAAACCTTTATGCAGCTAAAGGGAATGCTGGGTAAAGATACCGTAGTTAGATTAGACTAGATTACTTACAGTGTGGAAACAGGCCCTTCGGCCCAACAAGTCCACACCAACCCTCCAAAGAGCACCCCACCCTGGCCCATTCCCCTACATTTACCCTTTCACCTAACACTACGGGCAATTTAGCATGGCTAGTTCATCTAACCTGCACATCTTTGGACTGTGGGAGGAAACTGGAGCACCCGGAGCCCACGCAGAACGGGGAGAATGTGCAAACTCCACAGAGACAGTTGTCCGAGGCGGGAATTGAACCCGGGTCTCTGGCGCTGTGAGGCAGCAGTGCTAACCACGGTGGCACAGTAATAGGGGCGTGGAACGCACTACCTGCAATTTGTAGACTCGCCAACTTTAAAGGCATTTACATAGTCATTGGATCGACATATGGATGGTAATGGAGTTGTGCGGGTTAGATGGGCTTCAGGTTGATTCCACAGGTTGGCGCAACATCGAGTTAGTGCTGATTTTATTCCAGGCCCACCAGCCTCGGAGCACATCCTTCCTGTACCTATCCTATCGAGCTCTTGAAGATTTTTGTTCATTTGAAGTGTTTCATGTTTAGATACTCCAGAGATGACAGCTTCAAGCTCCTCAATCTCTCCTGCCAGGGCAATGCTGCTGTTAGAATTCAATTCACTGGCATGTTACCGGCTGCTTCACGGACTGGAACTGACAATTGAGAATGAAAGGTTACTGTATAAAATATCTTCAATGGTATTTGCAGACGTGTGTGGTTTTAGGAAAATAACCTTGACTTACGGGCATTGAGTGTCAGAGCACTTCCTGTTGTGGGGCATCCTGTTTAGATACAATCTATTGATAACTATTAGAACTGACTTGCACTGGCTCCGTCAAAGTGGGCAGAGCATTATGGCTGTCATCGAAGCTGGTAACAAACTTCCCATGGGTTAAAAATCGCAAATGATAGAGTAGGTACGAGGTCTGATGGCACTGTTGGAGTATTGATGTTGTTGTTAATC
>NW_025207297.1:6680-9438 GCF_004010195.1 Chiloscyllium plagiosum | reverse complement strand
GTCGGGATTCTATTCTATGATTGAGGATAAAGGCGAAACAACAGTGTGTCCTTGGAGAAGGAGCATGTAGTCTGTATCAATTCTCCCGATGCCTTAAGATAGAGGTAGGCACCGTAGGGGATATGGTGCTTTATCTCCACCGTTGGCCCGTCCGCACAACTCCAATTTGATTTAGTCCCTTCCCACTTTTTCATTTGTAATGGTTTGCTTTGCCTGTAAGGGGCGTTGTTTATAAATATTCAATTGGTTACATGGGTGGTTTACTGCTGGTGATTATATGTGAACCAAAATGGTGTAATGATGAATTGGATGGTGGGAAGGTTGCTCAGATGTGTGTGATAACATTTCTGGGTCGGAGAAATGGGGAATAAAGAACTCTTCACAGCTCACAGAATGAGAACTGAAAATCAGTTAAATCAAACCAAAGGTTCAGACAGGGAGGGAATATTTCCCTGGAGCTTGAGTAACTGGAAAGTGATGGTGTCCGGGAGTAGACAGGATTTGTTTTACAGGGCGTTTAAAATTTTAAAAACTGTTATATTCAGATAGTTTCATTTCTTTTCTTTTAGTTTTATTTATTGTGGAATAAATAGCTACAATAATTTAAAACTAAATTCACAAACCATGTGTTAAAGACAAATGTTAAATAAAATCCAAACCATCTCTCACTGAAAACTGATGTGGAGGTGCAATCTCCTGGAGAGTCCCTGCCCACTTCTTCCTAGCCGGCCTTCATGGCTATATACATATCTTGGAGATAGCAGCAGGAGGCCATTCAGCCTTTCAATCCTGCTCCACCATTCAATGGGAAAAAGCTGACCATCCACCTCAGTCTCCTGTCCCTGCTGTGTTCCAATCCCCTTTTAAGACTTTATCTCGAAGAACTATATCTAAGTCCTCCTTTGGCTTCACTGCCTTTTGTTCCTGTGTTACTGTGTAGGTGTAGGCACGGGTAATGTGATGGTTCTGCCTCCTGGAGGACGCACTCAGCGTCCCTCATCATCCTGCAGTAACATCAACGGGGTTTCAGCAACTAAAGATAGAAACCGTTTCCAGGATATGGGCATCACTGGCTCAGCCAGCATTTATTCCCCATCTCTCGTTACCCTTGAGAAGATGATAGTGAGCTGCTGTCTTGAACCATTCACAGTCCATTTGGCGCAGAGAGACAGACAACACTGTGAGGGAGAGTGTTGCAGGATTTTGGCCAAGTTATTCTCTATCTTTGGTTCTTCAAATGCTGGTTAACTTAATCACGATGTGCATGAGTTTGAGATTTCAGTCTGCAAATCTTCACCATCGAGCACCCTGTATAAACGGATATGTACAGATTAGAAATTCAGAGCAGACAATTCTAGCTTCTCTGGAATATCTTTTTCCCTTCCTTATGTAACGCTCCAGCCCACTTACTCTCTCCCACCACTCTGCCTCTGCTGTCCCTAATGTACCCGCCCCCATTCTCATGGAGTTACTGGTAAACAGATCCATGCCACCCCTTCCTATCCTGGTTAGACTCTGCACCCTTTCTGGGTTTACTCCATTTCCCTTCAGTTGCTGCAAGTCAATAATGTTACAGGAGAATAAATCAAAAGGAAACAGAAAGGGAGGTAGCAGATCCTGGACAGAAGAGGAACCTTCAGTCTGGGAGAATGAGTGAGATCCTTCCTTGTTTCCCATTGGTCGATTCCCAGCATTATGACAAGTTGGGGATGGAACTTGGGCCCATGTGGGAGTGGTGACACTTTGACCCCCCCCAACCCGTCAATACTACAAGCTGATACATTCCTCCTCCAGCCAATCACAATGTCAAATGCTTTCCGCTAATTACCCCAAAGCACATGCTCCAAAATCCGCCCATATTCTGTACCTGTGCAGTGCCGGGCTTCCCCGCACACGCGTGGTCCCTGCCTCAGGGATTGTGGGAGTTGTAGCCCCCATGAAGCCACTGGAAACATGTTTCTGGATAGTGAATGAAAAGTGAAGGCTAGAGGGTGTTGTGTATAGGATCCCTATTCAGACACGGGCTGTTACTGGATTTTACTGAGACATCGGCTTCCACAACCTGATTTCTGACGTAAGGAACATAGATTCAGCCAATTGCGGGGTTGGGAGGTTAATAAGGGGTAGCAGATTTTAAGCAGATGTAGCTCAGTGGCTAGCACTGCTGCCTCACAGCGTCAGGGACTTGGGTTTTATTTCAGCCAGAGGCGACTGCGTGGAGTTTACACGTTTTCAGCATGTCTGCGTGGATTTCCTAGGATGCTCGAGCTTCCTCCCACAGTCCAAAGATGTGTAGGTTAGGTGGATTGCCTATGCTAAATTGCCCACAGTGTCCATGTATGTGCCGGTTAGGCCATCAGCCATGGGAAATGCAGGGTTACAGGGATAGGGTGGGTCTGAATGGGATGCTCATCATAGGTTGGTGTGGACTCGTTGGATGAATACCCTGTTTCTGCACTATAGGGACTCTATTCTATTCTCATGAAGAAGAATGAACTTGTCTCAATGTGTTGTGCATCTGTGGAATTCCCTATTCAAAATGCGGTGGTTGCAAGGACAATGAGCAGATTTAATGAAGAGATGCAGATGTTTATTTTGCAATGAGATGAAGGGTGAGAGAGAACAGGTCGGAAAATCCAGCTGAGACCGAGGTGAGCTCAATCATCACGGTATTAAATGGTGAAGCTGGTTCGAAGGGCTGCATTGCTTCTCCTGTGCCCAGTGCTTATCTTCTTATGGTAATAACTGGAAAGCTGAA
>NW_025207297.1:0-1719 GCF_004010195.1 Chiloscyllium plagiosum | reverse complement strand
ACTTTATAAAATTATGAGGAGCAATGACAGGGTGACTAGTCGTGGTTTCGTTTTTTTTTCCCAGAGTAGTGGAGTCTAACCAAATGTGAACCTTTTTCCCAAGGTGGAAATGACAAATTCTAGAGGAGAGATGGCAATTTTAAAGGATGTGAAAACCGAAACAACTGAAGATGCTGGAAACCAGGAAGAGAAACAGAAGTTTCTGGAAAAGCTCAGCAGGTCTAGCAGAATCTGTGAAAAGAAATTAGAGTTAACGTATCTGAGGAAGGGTGACCAGACCCGAAACTTTAACTGATTTTTTTTCACAGATGTTGCGGGACCTGCTGAGCATTTCCAACAACATCTGTGCAAGTTTAAAGGGAGTTGTTTGGAGTATATACCCGAGAGTAACTTTATAAAGTGCGAGTCAGACTACAACTGGAGTAATGACGGAAGTTTTGGTCACTTTATTTAAGGAAATACATCATTTCATCAGAGGCATTTCACAGAAAATTGACTGGGATGAACCCTGGTTTGCAGGGATTATCTTTTAAGAAAAGGCTGAAGAGGTTGGGACTCTACTCACTGGATTTGGGAAGAATGAGAGGGGATCTCATTGTAACATGCAGGATACTTAAGGAGTTTGACAGGGTAAATACTGAGAGGATGTTTCCCATCATGAGGGAGTCTGGAACCAGATTCTGGGTCAGTCACGGAATCACGGGTTCCATTTTGGATTCATCAAGTTTAAGGCAACACCGACATGGGTAAGGGGTTTCAGTAGCAATGGAGCTGGGGTGAGGTGGAGACAAGCAACATTTTAAGAGATTGGAATTCCTGGTGTTAGTGATTGTGTAGATGTCTGATCAGAAGGTCACCTTGGGGTCAGATATGAGAGCAATATTGTGAAGAGTGTGGTTCTGCCTCAGACAGATCCCAGGGAGAGGGAGGGGCTCAGCAGTAAGGGAAAGTAATTTGTAATAGCAACTGAAGGCAATGGGTTTAACCATTGCAACGATCCGTTGTAGGAAATTGCAGCCAATCGCGTAGTGGGAGCGTGATGAACAGTTTGATAACTGCGTAATGGAGAGGGATGATGGGGAGGGAAAGCTGGGCATTGTCAGTGCACATGCGAAACCTAACACGGTGCTTTTGGACGATGTCACCTCCTGGCAGTATGTAGGTGAGAAACGGGAGGGACCAAGGAGAGATCCTTAAGGGACACTAAATACAAGGAATTCAGAAAGGAAAGGGAGAGTCGGGATGGAGTAGGTTTTTCCAACAACGGTGGAGTCAAATATTAGTTTGTAGCAGAATGGGAGAGAAGGACATAACCAGAAAAGACAGACAGATAGAACAAGGAACAATATCTGTGAATTGGGGAGGGGGAATGATGAGGAGGAAGAGCAGCCCAACTCCAAAAGCACTACTCCTACATTAGTGACATCACCCAACACCACCCTAGTCTCAGCTCATTGACCGAAATACTCGTCCATCCCTGTGTTATCTCCAGACTTCGTTATCCAAACACACTCCTGCCCAGCCTCCCACATTCAACTTGCTTGCAATCTCAAGAGTATCTAAAACCCTACTGCCCAAGTGCTCAATTGTACCAAAACTTGTTGATTCATCAAAAGGCTCCTATTAACAAGCAATAATTTAAAATTCTCACCCTTGACGTAATTCCTGGCTGTGAACATCCCTGTGTCCCTGCACCACACAACCCGTGAGACCCCGACA
>NW_025207296.1:11847-12835 GCF_004010195.1 Chiloscyllium plagiosum | reverse complement strand
GTGCCGCACTGTCAGAGGGTCAGTGCTGAGGGAGCACCGCCCTGTTTATGATTTACTGTGTTGGTGAAGGTGTTAACCTGTAGAGTGCTCTCCTCTTTCAGCGA
Source organism: Chiloscyllium plagiosum (assembly GCF_004010195.1). Taxonomy (NCBI): domain Eukaryota; kingdom Metazoa; phylum Chordata; class Chondrichthyes; order Orectolobiformes; family Hemiscylliidae; genus Chiloscyllium; species Chiloscyllium plagiosum. Next base: position 12,731 of record NW_025207296.1, on the reverse strand, counting down.
AACAAGAGAGACCCCATAGACGCAATTGGGCAAAGAGCCAAGAGCACTCACCTCGTGGATGTAAATATTTTTCTCAATATCAATAAAGTTTATTCTCAGATAGCTGCTCTGGGATCATACTGTGTGCACCTTGGCCCCCTTGTTTGCCGGGACTGCAATATCCGTTATTCGGGAATGTATGTTGTGGACATGGGGTTGGAGGCTGCAGCCTGACCAGGACAAAACCAAACCTGGCTATGTTTCAGCTGGCAGCGCCTGGCAGGGAATGGGTTAACAGATTCAGGTATGAGTCAGTCTGCTGGCATCTGACAAGGCACAGAATGGTCCACAATAAATCTTCATCTGGTTGACAGGATCAGAGGCTGGAAGTGTTTGTTACAGCAGGCTGGGGAACTGGGGGCGGTTGGGATGGGGGAGGAGGGTAGAGCACGTCAGGGGATCGAGCTGACATCGGAGCTCCAGTACCAACCTGTTTCACATCCGTCAAATCCAACATGTTTTCAAACACTGGCAATTACAGGCCTGTCACAGCACCTGGTAAAATCGATAATGGATCAAAGAATCATTCCGCATGTACTCACTAAGAAACCACACTGACCCTCACTGGGGTACAGTCCCACACACACACTGACCCTCACTGGGGTACAGTCCCACACACACTGACCCTCACTGGGGCACAGTCCCCCACACACCGACCCTCACTGGGGCACAGTCCCCCACACACCGACCCTCACTGGGGTACAGTCCCACACACACCGACCCTCACTGGGGCACAGTCCCCCACACACTGACCCTCACTGGGGTACAGTCCCACACACACTGACCCTCACTGGGGCACAGTCCCCCACACACTGACCCTCACTGGGGCACAGTCCCACACACAC
>NW_025207296.1:6667-10565 GCF_004010195.1 Chiloscyllium plagiosum | reverse complement strand
GTGCAGTCCCACACACACTGACCCTCACTGGGGTACAGTCCCACACACACTGACCCTCACTGGGGCACAATCCCTCACACACTGACCCTCACTGGGGCACAGTCCCCCACACACTGACCCTCACTGGGGCACAGTCCCCCACATACTGACCATCACTGGAGTACTGTCCCCCACACACTGACCCTCACTGGGGCACAGTCCCACACACACTGACCCTCACTGGGGCACAATCCCTCACACACTGACCCTCACTGGGGCACAGTCCCACCCACACACGGACCCTCACTGGGGCACAGTCCCACACACACTGACCATCACTGGGGCACAGTCCCCCCCACACACTGACCCTCACTGGGGCACAGTCCCCCACACACTGACCCTCACTGGGGCACAGTCCCACACACACGGACCATCACTGGGACACAGTCCCCCACACACACTGACCCTGACTGTGGCACAGTCCCACACACACACTGACCCTCACTGGGGCACAGTCCCCCACACACTGACCCTCACTGGGGTACAGTCACACACACACTGACCCTCACTGGGGCACAGTCCCACACACACACGGACCCTCACTGGGGTACAGTCCCACACACACACTGACCCTCACTGGGGCACAGTCCCACACACACCGACCCTCACTGGTGTACAGTCCCACATACACACAGTAACCCTCACTGAGGTACAGATCCCCACACACTGACTCTCACTGGGGTACAGTCCCACACACACTGATTCTCACTGAGGTACAGTCCCACACACACTGACCCTCACTGGGTACAGACCCATACACACACTGACCCTCACTGGGGTACAGTCCCACACATATTCTGATCCTCACTGGGGCACAGTCACACTGACCCTCACTGGGGTCCAGTCCCACACACACACTGACCATCACTGGGGCACAGTCCCTCACACACTGACCCTCACTGGGGCACAGTCCCACACACACTGACCCTCACTGGGGTACAGTCCCACACACACACACTGACCCTCACTGGGGTCCAGTCCCACACGCACTGACCCTCACTGGGGTATAGTCCCACACACACACTGACCCTCACTGGGGTACAGTCCCACACGCACTGACCCTCACTGGGGTACAGTCCCACACACACGCTGACCCTCACTGGGGTACAGTCCCACACACACACTGACCCTCACTGGGGCACAGTCCCACACACACTGACCCTCACTGGGGCACGGTCCCACACACACACTCACCCACAATGGCGCACAGTCCCACATACACACAGTAGGCCTCACTGAGTTACTGACCCCCACACACTGACTCTCACTGGGGTACAATCCCACACACTGACACTCACTGGGGTACAGTCCCACACACACTGACCCTCACTGGGGTACAGTCCCACATACACACAGTAACCCTCACTGAGGTACTGACCCCCACACACTGACTCTCACTGGGGTACAGTCCCACACACACACTGACCCTCATTGGTGTACAGTCCCACACACACTGTTTCTCACTGGGGTACAGTCTCACACACACTGACCCTCACTGGGGTACAGTCCCACACACACTGACCCTCACTGTGGTACAGTCCCACACACACACACTGACCCTCACTGGGGTACAGTCCCACACACACACTGACCCTCACTGGGGTACAGCCCCACACACACTGACCCTCACTAGGGTACAGCCCCACACACACACTGACCCTCACTGGGGTACAGCCCCACACACACTGACCCTCACTGGGGTACAGCCCCACACACACTGACCCTCACTAGGGTACAGCCCCACACACACACACTGACCCTCACTGGGGTACAGCCCCACATACACTGACCCTCACTGGGGTACAGCCCCACACACACTGACCCTCACTGGGGCACAGTCCCACACACACACTGACCCTCACTGGGGTACAGCCCCACACACACTGACCCTCACTGGGGCACAGTCCCACACACACTGACCCTCACTGGGGCACAGTCCCACACACACTGACCCTCACTGGGGTACAGTCCCACACACACACACTGACCCTCACTGGGGCACAGTCCCACACACACACACACTGACCCTCACTGGGGCACAGTCCCACACACACACACTGACCCTCACTGGGGTACAGTCCCACACACACACACTGACCCTCACTGGGGCACAGTCCCACACACACTGACCTTCCGGTTTACGAAGGAAGTGGAATCTCTGGTCAAGAGGAAGAAAAGGCTTATGTTAGGATGAGATGTGAAGGCTCAGTTAGGACGCTTGTGGATTACAAGGTAGTCAGGAAAGACATAAAGAGAGAGCTCAGAAGAGCCAGGAGGAGACATGAGAAGTTGTTAGCGGATAGGATTAGGATAAACCCTAAGGCTTTCTATAGGTATTTAAGGAATAAAAGAATGACAAGAGTAAGGTTAGGGCCAATCAAGGATAGTAGTGAGAGGTTGTGTGTGGGGTCAGAGGAGATAGGGGAAGCACTAAATGAATATTTTTCAACAGTATTCGCTCTAGAAAACGACAATGCTGTTGAGGAGAATACTGAGATACAGGCTACTAGACTGGGTGGGATTGAGGTTCACAAGGAAGAGGTATTAGAAATCCTGCAGAGTGTGAAAATAGATAAGTCCCCTGGGCCGGATGGGATTTATCCTAGGATCCTCTGGGAAGCCAGGGAGGAGATTGTCGAGCCTTTGGCATTGACCTTTAAATCGTCATTGTCTAGGTAATTATAGACCAGTGAGCCTTACTTCAGTTGTTGGTAAAGTGTTGGAAAAGGTTATAAGAGTTAGGATTTATAATCATCTAGAAAAGAATAATTTGATTAGGGATAGTCAGCACGGTATTGTGAAAGGTAGGTCGTGCCTCCCAAACCTTATTGAGTTCTTTGAGAGGGTGACCAAACAGGTCGATGAGAGTAAACCGGTTGATGTGGTGTATATTGATTTCAGCAAGGCGTTCGATAAAGTTCCCCACAGTAGGCTATTGTACAAAATGCAGAGGAATGGGATTGTGGGAGATATAGCAGTTTGGATCAGTAATTGGCTTGCTGAAAGAAGACAGAGAGTGGTGGTTGATGGGAAATGTTCATCCTGGAGTCCAGTTACTAGTGGTGTACCGCAAGGGTCGGTGTTGGGTCCACTGCTGTTCGTCATTTTTATAAATGATCTGAATGAGGGCGTAGAAGGGTGAATTAGTAAATTTGCAGACGACACTAAGGTCGGTGGAGTTGTGGATAGCGACGAAGGATGTTGTAGGTTAAGCTGCAGAGCTGGGCTGAGAGGTGGCAAATGCAGTTTAATGCAGACAAGTGTGTGGTGATTCACTTTAGTCAGAGTTGCCGGAATGCAAAGTACTGGGCTAATGGTAAGATTCTTGGTAGTGTAGATGAGCAGAGAGATCTCGGTGTCCATGTACACAGATCCTTGAAAGTTGTCACCCAGGTTGACAGGGTTGTTAAGAAGGCTTACAGTGTTTTAGCTTTTATTAATAGAGGGATCGAGTTCCGGAACCATGAGGTTATGCTGCAGCTGTACAAAACTCTGATGCGGTCGCACTTGGAGTATTGTATACAGTTCTGGTCACCGCATTATAAGAAGGATATGGAAGCTTTGGAAAAGGTGCAGGGGAGATTTACTAGGATGTTGCCTGTTATGGAGGGAAGGTCTTACGAGGAAAGACTGTGAGTGACTTGAGGCTGTTTTTGTTGGAGAGAAGAAGGTTGAGAGGTGACTTAATAGAGACATAGGAGAAAGTGAGGACTGCAGATGCTGGAGATCAGAGCTGAAAAATGTGTTGCTGGAAAAGCGCAGCAGGTCAGGCAGCATCAAAGGAGCAGGAGAATCGACGTTTCGGGCATAAGCCCTTCTTCAGGAATAAGGAGGGTGTGCCAAGCAGGCTAAGATAAAA
>NW_025207296.1:0-6228 GCF_004010195.1 Chiloscyllium plagiosum | reverse complement strand
TCCGGCCTATCACCCTCACCTTAACCTCCTTCCACCTATCGCGTTCCCAACGTCCCTCCCCCAAGTCCCTCCTCCCTACCTTTTATCTCAGCCTGTTTGGCACACCCTCCTCATTCCTGAAGAAGGACTCATGCCCGAAATGTCGATTCTCCTGCTCCTTGGATGCTGCCTGACCTGCTGCACTTTTCCAGCAACACATTTTTAAGCTCTGATCCCCAGCATCTGCAGTCCTCACTTTCTCCTAGTACATGGAATAGTATAGGTTAGATGGGCTGCAGGTTGGTATAACAGGTCAGCGCAAAATCGAGGGCCGAAGGGCCTGTACTGCACTGTAACGTTCTATGTTCTATGTTATCACTGGGGTACAGTCCCACACACACACTGATCCTCACTGGGGTACAGTTCACACACACTGACCCTCACTGGGGTACAGTTCACACACACTGACCCTCTCAAGGGTACAGTCCTCACACACTGACCCTCAAGGGGGTACAGTCCCACACACGCTGACCATCACTGGGGTCCAATCCCACACACACTGACCATCACTGGGGTACAGTCCCACACACACTGACCCTCACTGGGGTCCAATCCCACACACACTGACCATCACTGGGGTACAGTCCCACACACACTGACCTTCACTGGGGTCCAGTCCTACACACACACTGACCCTCACTGGTGTACAGTCCCAGACACACTGACCCTCATTGGGGTACAGTCCCACACACACTGACCCTCAGTGGGGTACAGTCCCACACACACACTGACCCGCACTGGGGTACAGTCCCACACTCACACTGACCCTCATTGGGGTACAGTCCCACACACACTGACCCTCACTGGGGTACAGTCTCACACACACTGACCCTCACTGGGATACAGTCCCACACTCACACTGACCCTCATTGGGGTACAGTCCCACACACACTGACCCTCATTGGGGTACAGTCCCACACTCACACTGACCCTCACTGGGGTACACTCCCACACACACTGACCCTCACTGGGGTACACTCCTACATAATTGCCAAGATGTGGATTTTGTTGTCATGTGATGTCTGTTGATTCTAGTTTCCAATTTGGACTGTGTTACTGGGCAGATGGGTAGGAATGGGGATAGAGTGGGGTTTGGGGCTCTGATTGGTGGGGTCAGTCACTGCAACACAATCCAGCCTGGCGTTCGGAATGTGAGAAAGCATTGAGTTTTTTTGTCCTTGGAACAGGAACTGTTACTGCAGGATAAAGTGTCTGTCAGTATTTCAATTTTTATCACAAGGCTGTTCCAAACTGATACTGAGAGAACAAAGGAGACTGTGTAACTGCCAACAGAGTGCTCAGTTCTCCGTCCAACCTTTGATTCCCTTTTAGACCATCAGACCATGAGAAATAGAATCAGGAAATTTTTATCACAAGGCTGTTCCAAACTGATACTGAGAGAACAAAGGAGACTGTGTAACTGCCAACAGAGTGCTCAGTTCTCCGTCAAACCTTTGATTCCCTTTTAGACCATCAGACCATGAGAAATAGAATCAGGAACAGGGGCAGGCCATTCGGACCGGAACTTTCCCCTCCATTCTGTAGGATCACCGTTAATTCGACATTGCTCAACTTCACTTTCCAGCCCTTTCTCCTTCACTCCCCGACTGATCAAGAATCTATCTCAGTTTTAAGTATTCTCATGGACTCTGCCCCCCGCCCCCACTCCCAGCTCTCTGTGGTGGGCAGTTCCAAATGCACTCAACTCTCTGAGAGAAAAACGTCTTCCTCATCTCAACTACATCGCTGCCCCTTAATTCTGAGAGTGTCCCCTCACATTCTTCCAAACTCCAGCAAACGGAGTCCAAACCTGTTTAACCTTTGCTCAGAAGACCTGAGAGCATCCTCCTGAACCGTCTCTAAGCTGTCTTTAAAGAAATAAAACAAATCCTGAGATAATGTAGTCCTTACTGAAGGGAAACAAACCCCTGCCCATCACGCTCTGGTCTCCCCGGTATCTTGTACAGTTGCAGTAAGACTTCACGACTCATATACTCTAACCTGCTTCAATTAAGGGCAAACATTTTAGTAGCCTTCCTGATGACCTGCTGCCCCTGTGTGCTCGCTTTCTGTGTTTCGTGGCAATTGCAGCACTCCCACTGACCCTCTGACAGTGCGGCGCACCCTCAGCACTGATCCTCCAACAGTGTGGCACTCCCTCACCACTGACCCACCAACAGTGCGGTGCTCCCTCAGCACTGACCCTCTGACAGCGCGGCACTCCCTCAGCACTGACCGTCTGACAGTGCGGCACTCCCACAGCACTGACCCTCCGACAGTGCGGCTCTCCCTCAGCACTGACCCTCCGACAGTGCGGCATTCCCTCAACGCTGACCCTCCGACAGTGCGGCACTCCCTCAGCACTGACCCTCCGACAGTGCGGCTCTCCCTCAGCGCTGACCCACCGACAGTGCGGCACTCCCTCAGCGCTGACCCACCGACAGTGTGGCTCTCCCTCAGCACTGACCCTCCGATAGTGTGGCTCTCCCTCAGCACTGACCCTCCGACAGTGTGGCTCTCCCTCAGCACTGACCCGCCGATAGTGTGGCTCTCCCTCAGCACTGACCCTCCGACAGTGCGGCACTCCCTCAGCACTGACCCTCCGACAGTGCGGCACTCCCTCAGCACTGACCCTCCGACAGTGCGGCACTCCCTCAGCGCTGACCCACCGACAGTGCGGCGCTCCCTCAGCACTGACCCTCCGACAGTGCAGACAATTCCATTGTCCATCCTCTCTCTGTCTGCACCTCATTGTTCTCCATTGAGGTGTTTTTTTTAAAAATGCAAATGAAACATTCTCCTTCATTGCTGGATGGATGGAGTTTAAAAACAGGGAGGTTATACTGTTGCTTGCTTGAGATAGGATGTTGTGGCACTGGAGGGGGTACAGAGGAGGGGTGGTCTGTGCAGAGAGATTGAGTGGACTGGGACTATACTCATTGGACTTTGGAACAATGATGGGGGGATCTTATAGAAACATATCAACTGCTGAAGGGAATAAATCAGATCGAAGCAGGGAAGTGTTTCCCACTGGTGGGTGAAACTAGAACTAGGGGCATCGCCTCACAATAAGGGGGGAGCAGATTTTGGACTGAGTTGAGGAGCAAGTTTTTCACCCAAAGGTTTGTGAATCTGTGGAATTCCCTGCCCAGTGAAGCAGTTGAGGTTTCCTTGTTAAATGCTTTTAAGGCAAATGTAGATTTTTGAACAATTGCAACATTTAAGAGTCATTTGGATGGGTATATGAATAGGAAGGGTTTGGAGGGATATGGGCCGGGTGCTGGCAGGTGGGACTAGATTGGGTTGGGATATCTGGACGGCATGGACAGGTTGGACCGAAGGGTCTGTTTCCGTGCTGTACATCTCTATGACTATGACTCTATGAGGGTCACGGTGAGAGGGCAGGTCAGTCAAACTGTGTCCGCGAAAAGATCAGCCGTGATCTTATTGAATGGGAGAGCAGGCTCGATGGGCCGGACGGCCTACTCAAGCTCCTAGTTCTGATGTTCCATGTAAAACCTCCATCTCTGACCAAGCTGGTGTACAGTTGATCTCATATGTTTTGTTTTGGCTTGGTGTTTTATAGTGCTGCTGTGAAACACCTTGATTAGATTACCACATGGCTGACAGTGCCTGAGGGATGGGGCAGGGATGAACAATTGGCTGTCTCTACAAAGTTTGTGTGCACCTACCAGTGGTGAGGACTGGGATCGGGTGTAATTGGTGAGAAGTTGATCGTGACCATTGCACAGACATTAGAGACTGTGTTATCATGGTGGAGATAAATGGCTCTTCAATAACAATGGGGGGGGGGGTCAAAGGGTTTTGGGGGGAGCAAAGGTCAGAATGTGGAGTCGAGGCCACAATGAAAACAGAACAGACATGATCATATTGAATGGTGGAGGAGGCTTCAGGGACTGAACAGTATCCTCAGACATCGGAGCAGAATAGGCCATTCGGACCATCAGTGAAACTTGTGGCTGATCTGCTAACCCTCAACTTCAGTTTCCTGCCTTTTCCCTTCAATTCTTTCTTCCCTTACAATCTCTCTCTCTCTCATCCTTAATATACATACCCAATGCCACAGGCCCCTTGGCTCTCTGTGGTAAAGAATTGCACAGATGTACTCCCCTTGGAGAGGAATTCCTCCTCATCTCTGAATCAAACAGGTGAACCTTTACTCAGAGCTGATGCTCTCTGGTCTTTGACTCTCCCACAAGCTGCAAACATCTTTGTGCATTTATCCCATTTAGTCCCTCTAGGAAACATATATGTTTCAATAAGGTCACCTCTCATTCTCCTAAACCCTAATGAGTACAGGCCCCAGTCTACGCAACTTCTCCTCATAGTTCAGTCCCTCCATCCCTGGGATCAGCTGAGTGAACTTTCTCTGTACTGTCAAGATTAGAGCGGTGCTGGAAAAGCACAGCAGGTCAGGCAGCATCCGAGGAGCAGGAAAGTCAACATTTCGGGCAAAAGCCCTTCATCAGGAATGAATAAGGGCTTTTGCCCGAAACGTCGATTCTCCTGCTCCTCGGATGCTGCCTGACCTGCTGTGCTTTTCCAGCACCGCTCTAATCTAAACTCTGATCTCCAGCATCTGCAGTACCCACTGCCCCTAGTGTCAGTCTCCCCTTTCTTAGACAAGGGACTGGACACAGTATTCCAGGTGTGCACTGACTACTGCCTTGTACAGTTTTACTAAACCTCTGGATTTTTATACTCCATTCCTCAAACATTAAGGTCCATTTCCATTCACCTTCCCAATTGCCGGCTGAATTTGGATGGCAGCTTTTTGTGATTCCTGGATGAGGGTTCCCAATTCCCTCTGTACTTCCTGCTCCAGTTCCGTACGGATGTGTTTGTACTGCCTGAGGTACGTGTGCTGGGGGGGGAAGGGGGGGGGGGGCCACAAAATCAGGTTCACATTCCCTGGGGCAAAGACAAACCCATTAAACTGCCCGATGACACAGGCACATCAGAGCTGTCTCCGACAAACCAAAATAAAGCTCCAAGTGTGAAGTGAGTGTGTTCATGGACTCGTACAATTCCCAACAGTGTGGAAGCAGGCCATTCGGCCCATCGAGTCCACACTGACCCTCGAAAGAGCATCCCACCCAGAGCACCCCCCCCACCTTATCCCTGTAACCCTGCATTTCGCACGGCCTGTCCACCTAGCCTGCACATCCCTGGACATGACAGGACAATTTCCCCTGGCCAATCCACCCTAACCTGTTCATGTCCAAGACCCTGGAGACATTACGGACTGCAGATGCTGGAAGGCAGAATCGTTAGACAGGCAGCATCCGAGAAGCGGGAAAGGCAATATTTGGCCAGAAACCCTTTGTCATGGCTAAGACTTACTGGTTTATTTTCCTGGCTTCTCCCTCTGATATCGCAGACCCCACTTCCTGAGTCTGGAGAAATTAGATTAGATTCCCTACAGTATGGAAACAGGCCCTTCGGCCCAACAAGTCCACACTGATCCTCCAAAGAGTAACCCACCCAGACCTATTCCCCTCTGACTAATGCACCTAACACTCTGGGCAATTTAGCATGGCCAATTCACCTGACCTGCACATCGTTGGATTGTGGGAGGAAACCGGAGCACCTGGAGGAAACTCACACAGACACGGGGAGAATGTGCAAACTCCACACAATCAGTCACCCGAGGCTGGAATCGAACCTGTGAGGCAGCAGTGCTAACCAGTGAGCCACCCTGCCACCCAAAATCACTGGGAGCAAAGCAGATCCAGTTACCTGTCCTAGCCACAAGCCTGGGATTAGGCTTGGCTGTGATGCCCGACATTGTTGAATAGCCAGCTAACGATGAGCACTGAGGAGATGGAGCATTCTGAGTGTACCATGGGGAACTTCCAAAGATCAGTGCAATGAGAGGATTGAGGTAACACCGCACCCTCCCCTCCCCCACTCAAAACCCTCCGTCCATTGAAATCCAAACCCATCTCCCTCTGCAGGGACCATCATCAGAGTCCCCATAGAGAGAGTGTGGAGAATGAGGAAGGTTTCAGTGGGTGGGGAGGGGAGACAGAGAGCTGTTTCTGCTGGGCCTCCCCTGGGGGAATAACCTGTGGCCACACGACAGTGAGACGTTGGTTTATCAGTATTTCAGATTTCCTGTTGCCCAGCAGAACCAGGCTGTGTGTGTGTGTTACTGTGTCCCAGGCT
>NW_025207295.1:10458-12835 GCF_004010195.1 Chiloscyllium plagiosum | reverse complement strand
AGAGTACTTTCGGATATCAGATCGGTATGGACAAATTGGACCGCAAGGTTTCTGTGCTGTACAACTATGACTCTGTGACAAACGTAGAGACACGCTGATATATTTCCAGGCAGAAGCAAACCCCAGGAGATGGGGAGTGTCAGAAAATATCAAGAGTGCTGGGAGTAACTGGGATAGCGAGAAACATCCTTCACTCTGCCGTCCTTCTTTCTCTCTGTTCTCTCTCCCGCCTTCTCTGTTCTTCTCTCTGTCCTTCTCTCCACCTTTTCTCTCTATCCTCTCTTTCTCCTTCTTTCAGTTCTGTGTGTGATTCTCCATGTCAGTCTTTCTGTCAATGGGATCTCTATTATATTTGGACTGAATCCTGTCTGCCTCTCTCGTGTTCTCTCTCTGTCCAGCGTGTGCTTGACGTGATAAAATACCACCTTGTACTGGACAGCCACATCACTGCATAAGTAGCAGATTTTTGAGGAGGAAATATCAGAGTCTGTGTATGTCTCACATTGCAAAATAAAAATTGAACGAATTGTGAATGCCGTAAATCAGAAACAAACATAGAAGATACTGGAAAAGCAAAGCAGTCTGGTAGCATCTGTGAAGAAAACGCAGAGTTCTGTTTTAGGTCTGGGTCAGTGAAAGCATTCTATTTAATGTGTATAATGTCATGAATAATGCACAAAGACAAATCATTTACCCACTCGGGAGAGGGCACCACATTTCCCCCATGACCATGTTCCACACTGAGAGGTCTACGTCCAGTTGCAACCCTCTCCACATCTGCCTTATATGTGTGTCTCCGAGTGTGTGTATTAAATGATGTTGGGAGCTGCTGCCCTCTTCCTCTCCCTCCCCGATTGAATCTTTGAGTGTTTTCACCATTCAACACCCCATGTGCCGTAGAGTGGTGGCCAGCAGAGAGTGACATTGAGTGACTTTCAACACAAGGGAGCTTTATTTGCACTATTTCGACAGTTCACTGCATGACAGGAAATTTCTGATAAGACTGCATTGGGATTGGAATTGGAATTGGGCAATTTAATGGCTGAAAAGTAAGGAGCCCAGACATTTTTTTTTTATCATTTAACTGGTGGGTGTGTTCTGATAATTGTTACTGAGGAGTGAGACAATGTACTTAATAGTGAAACATATTCTGATTAACTATTTGACTTATTTTAATCAGAATCCTCCAAAGGATTTCATTTCATTGGAGACTTAGAGGATTCCAACCTGAAAGGAATTACCCGGCAGGAAAATCCACTTCCCTTGTACAATCCAAATAAATTGTCCATGATGGGAAATCCATAGTTTTCAAAGCTAAACTCTACCCCGAAAGTGGAGTAAGATCGCTGTCAGAATGTGATGAAATATTCCTGGATTAGTACAGCTACAACAAACATTCGAAGCTTGACACTAGCCTGCTTGATTGGCACCACATCCACAAACATCCATTCCCCCCAACACCGACCCACAGTAGCGGAAATTCATGCAAGATCGTCAGACAGCACCTTCCAACAACTCTATTTCCATATAGAGTGGGTTGTAGTCTCTAAAGAAGGACAAAGGCATTAAACACACAGGAACACCAACCTTTGCAAGTTCCCTTCCAAGCCTCTCACCCTCTTGACTTGGAAATATATCAAATATTTTGTGATACTGCATCAAAATTCTGGAATTCCCTCCCTAACAACATTGTGGGTCTATCCACAGCACGTGGACTACAGCAGTTCAAGATGGCAGCTCACTGCAACGTTCTCAAAAAAAGAAACTAGGGAAGCGTAATATTTTCTGGACCCAACCAGATATGCCCTCATCCCACGAGTGAATAAAAAAGGTTATTTCATAATCTGGAAACAGTGGAACCCTCCTGTGGACGACACTGAGGAGTTTTGTTTAGTCATAATGCGAGGAATTCATATTAGCACTTATTTTATTGCATGACTGGTCTTCGTTGTGAACCTAAACAATCATGTCTTTGTGCAACAACTTAGGCTTTACGGCATGAAACCAACTGTAATGAAGTCATATGGAATCGGCAGGTAATCGACAAGATTAAATACTTGAAAGACATATGAGAAATGTAAATGATAGATTAAACACAGGTCGTTGAAACTCCTAGATATGGTGAAGAGCAAAATCACAGAATTCCTTCTGCCTTCCATCTCTGACACTCTGATTCTCTCCTTGTTCTCTACCCTCAGCCTCTTCTGAACTTGACTGATCACTAAAATGTGTCTGACTGTCAGAGCATTGAGCAACAGATTTAAAGCGAATGGCAGTAAAGGTGTTAAAAACAAATCAATCCAGTCTAGTTCCACACACCAAGTCTCAGGAAAGTAACTTCATTTTGTGTGGGCCAGACAGGATCAATCGAGGTGTT
>NW_025207295.1:3502-5093 GCF_004010195.1 Chiloscyllium plagiosum | reverse complement strand
TTGAGGGTATGCCTTCTTGTTCCGGTCTCACTTGCCAGTGGAAACATTCTCTCTAATTTGATACTATCTATTCACTTCATTGTTTGATATGTTTCTTTAAGATCCCCCATCATTCTTCTAAACTGCAGTTAATATATACCCAGTCACCTCAGCCTCACGTCATAGGTCAATCCCTTCAAGTCCAGAATCAACCTAATGAATCTCCTCTGCTCCCTCTCCAGTGCTAGTACATCCTTTCTCAAGTAAGGAGACCAAAAGTGAACACAGTATGCCACATGTGGCCTCAACATCACCCTGAAACATACAATCCCATTTGCAACGAAGGACAAAATTCTAAATTACCTACTGTACTTGTCTACCAACCCTCTGTATATCTTGTGCAATTCCACTGATGTCCCTGTACGCAGCAGCTTGTTGCAGTATATACCATTCAAATAATAATCTTATCAAATGTTATTCCTCCTAAATTGGATGTCATCACGTTAATTAACATGCATTCTTACTGCCAGAATTTTGTCCACTCATTTAAACCATCTATGTTCCTCTGCAAACTTTCACAGTCTTCTGCACACGTTGTTCTACCACTCATATTAATGTCATCTGCAAACTTTGACACACTACCTATGGTCCCCAATTCCAAACTATTCTTACAAAGTGTGAATAATTATGGTCGCAACACTAATTCCTGAGATGCAATACTAGTCACTGATCAGAAACCAACAATGCTCATTTATCCACACTCTGCTTCCTGTTAGTTCACCAACCCTCTGTTCATGCTAATAGATTGCCCATAACGCCACCCAACCTTATCTTATCCAGCAGCCTTTTGTGTGGCACTTTGTCGAATGTTTTTTTGAAAATCTGGATAAACTATATCTACTGAGACCCCATTGTCCACGGTGCTTGTAATTCCTTCATAGAATTTCAGTAAATTAGTTAAGGATGCTCTGCCTTTCATGAACGTATGCTGCATCTGTCCAATAGAGTAATTTCGATCCAGGTGATTTGCTAATTTTTCCTTGATAATAGATTCAAGTATTATCCCCACTGCTGAAGTTAAGATAACTTCCCTATAATTCCTCATCTTTTGTCTACCTCTTTTTTAAAGAAAAATATTGTCACATTTGCTGTTCTCCAATCTTCCGGAACTGCCCTTGATTCCAGCGAATTTTGGAAAATTACCAAACGTGCACTTGATATTTCTGTCACTATCTATTTTCATACCCGAAGATGCATTTCATTTGGACCAGTAGAGTTGTGTAACGTTTAGCTCCACTAGCTTCACCAACACTACTTATTTTGTGATAATGATCATTTGTAAGTCCTAACCGACATTAGTCTCCTTGACAATTACTGACATGTTATTCGTGTCCTCCGTTGTGATGACTGACAAAACAAAACTTTCAATATTTCACACATTTCCTCATATCCCATTTTTAAACCACTTTTCTTGTCTTCTAAAGGACCAATATTTACCTGAGCGGCAAGTTTTCATTTTATATTCTTCAAACCTTTGCTATCAGTCTTTACATTCAAAGCTAGTTTACTCTCATAATCTATCCTACTTTCCGTTATAACTTTTTTTTGTGGC
>NW_025207295.1:0-3403 GCF_004010195.1 Chiloscyllium plagiosum | reverse complement strand
ATCTCCTCCATCAACCTATTGTAGTCTCCTTTGTTTCAGTACGTGACCCTGATATGGGATTTTATCTTCTGAGTTCCACCTGCATTCTAAACTCAACCATACTGCCATCTTACCAACCAAGAGGATCTCTAACCAGGAGATCGTGAATTATTCCTGTCTCATTGCACAGGACCAGACCTCAGGTCGCTTGTTCCATTGTTGGTCCCGTTATATACTGTTGAAGAAAACTATTCCGGATACATTCAATGAACTCCTCCTCAAGGCTACCTTGATTGACCTGGTTCAATCAATCGACATGTAGATTAAAAATCCCATACCAATTAACATACTAGTTTTACAGGCAAATGGTACTTCATTGTTCGTTGTGCACACCACTGTGATGCTATCATTTCGTGGCCGACAAACCATGCCTATCAGTGACTTTTTAGAATTTCTATTCTCCGCCCAAATCAATTCAATCTTATTCTCCATAGAACATACATCATCGCTCACCATCTCCCTGATCCTTAAATATGAGAGCTGCATTACCTTCCTTACCTTATTTTCTGTCATTCTGAATCGTCTGATACACGTGGATATTAAACTCCCAGTTGTGATCATCGTCAACCATGTCTCTGTCATGGTTACTAAATCGTATTCGTTCTCAATGATTTGTGCCATTAACTCACCTACCTTGTTTCAAATGCTAACAGCATTCAGGCAAACTGCCTTTCTGGTAGTTTTTATACCCCTTTTTGAATTGTAATATCTCTATTAATAATATCTCCTGATTTGTCCTTCCTTTCAACTTCTTTCATAGTTAAACTCAGCGTAGTTAAACACTGTGTTGTTAAACTCTGCACGCATGCAAACATGCTGCGTCCCTGTCGTTTGCCCCTCCCATCCTCCCCAACAATGCACTTGTGTGAAATCCATGTGACCACCCTATTTGTCATTTTCGCTGCAACACTGGTTCTACATCGGTTCAGACGTTGACCATCCCATTACGTCAGATTCTCTCATGATGCCAACGTCCCACGAAATGGAACCGCTCTTCCCACGCCACTCCAAAAGCCATGTGTTTAATTGCTAATTTTCTTATTACTAAGCAAATTTGCAAGTGGCTCAGGTAGTAACCCAAAGATTATAAACCTTGAGTATCTGTTTCTTAATTACTTTCCGAGGGTTTGATAATCACCAATCAGCTAGTCTCTCCTAGGCATGCCTATGTTGTTTGTCCCAAAGTGGACCACAACAACTGGATCATCCTCCTCCCGCTCAATCTCCTTTCAGGCCGGTCAGCGATGTCCCTCAGCCGAACTAAGGGAGGCAACACACCGTATGAGACCTTACAATGGATACTATCTATCCCCCAATTTTAAATCCCCTACAGCTATCACTTGGCTTTTGCTACCCGCTTTTTTCTCTTTGATTTCTCTCCCATATCGCTCGTCTCACTCATGAAATTGATACAAAGCATCCATTGACACCACTACCGCCATCATCTGGTTTCAGAAACGAATTATCACTGTTGTCCTGAATGCAATCTGTGTTTTATCTGGTTTTGTTTGTATCCTGAAAGTTCTAATAAAGTTCAATGACCTACATTTATTTTCTCAACATTGTTCTTTCATGTCCGTGTTTTTACTCTTATCTTATTGTTAAGTTTTCCCTTGTTAATTCTGTACTCCTTTATAAGTTCTGCTGTTTTCAGCGAACAGCATTAACGATAAGGATGCGGAGAAATCACTGATTTTGAGGGTTTCACGATTTTTATTTAATTTAACAACCTGTCCTGTACTCTCCTCACTTCATTCTTGAATGTGCAAACTTTCTAATACTTTCAGACATGTCGAGAAAAAGTCTTCTTCCAGTCCTCTCTGGCCAAACCTCACGTGACGTTATTTAAAGCGGCCTTCCCCTCATTTAGAACTTCGATTCCAGGCCGATTCTCGTCTTTTGTTTTCCATACAAATCTTATTAAAACGGAGTCTCTAATCTCCAGCATTTGCAGTTTTCATTTTCACCTTGATTATAGTGGATTTGTGAACTATTAGATATACTTTAAGCATTCTCCTGCCTCTAATCCATTCACGTTAGCATTATTCCAATTAATAATCGGAAAGTTGAAGTCACCAAACCAGCTCCATATGAATTTTACAATTCCTGGAAATTTACCCACATATATCCTCATTTTTTCCCGAATAATAGAGGGCATATTCTACATTCCATAGTGATGTAATTGCTCCTTTTTGGTTTGTTTTTATTTACTTTTAATTGGATAACTTCACTTGAGGAAATTCCTCATGCTTTTTTTTTAGATTAGATTACTTACAGTGTGGAAACAGGCCCTTCGGCCCAACAAGTCCACACCGCCCCGCCGAAGCGCAACCCACCCATACCCTTACATTTACCCCTTACCTAACACTACGGGCAATTTAGCATGGCCAATTCACCTGGCCTGCACATCTTTTAGACTGAAGGAGGAAACCGGAGCACCCGGAGGAAACCCACGCAGACACGGGGAGAACGTGCAAACTCCACACAGTCAGTCGCCTGAGGCGGGAATTGAACCCGGGTCTCTGGCGCTGTGAGGCAGCAGTGCGAACCACTGTGCCACCGTGCCGGCCACATTCTGTACTCGTGGAAATTGCTCACTGATCAATATAATGACTTGCCCTCCGATTTTTATTGATTCTCTGTATCGGTTGAAGACTTTACATTCTGGAAAATTGACCTACCTATTCTTCTGCTTGTCCTCAGTGACATTAATGACTTCAATCCCTAACTCTTAACTTGTGAAATCAAATCCTCCGTCCTTCTTCGTCAGATCCCTTGCTTGAAAATATGCATCATTCAATCTTAACAATTTCAATTTCGCTTCACCGTGACTGGCTATCTACTTATTAGTACTTCCTAATGTATTTCCGGACTGTCATTTCTGAATCTTATTCTGTATCTCCCCCTGAATACCCATCCCTCGGGATACCTCCCCACCCATCTTAGTTTAATCCTGCCCCAACAGAATGAGCAATCATTACCGGAGGGATTCAGTTCTCATTCTGCTTAAGGTTCAACCAGTATGGCTTTGTTACTACTTGACCAACAATTGTCACAATGGCCCAGAAAGCAAAATCATCAAGACAAATTTCATGCAAACTGAAAACAAAATAAAATATATTCTTATCGAGAAAGACCTATGGTGTACTTTCATGGTTTGCCAAACAATATAAGACAAATATAAATAAAATCTATGAGTGGTACAATGAAATGCAAAGGATTTGAGAGATAAAAGGTGCATTAACGAGAATGGTCGGGAAATATTCATCCTAATAGAGCAGCCTACCAACTGTACAATCCTTAGAAAAACGATTCTTGAATGAGCATCAGTTAAACCATAACATTCAAGTCTATGGATCACATG
>NW_025207294.1:0-12833 GCF_004010195.1 Chiloscyllium plagiosum | reverse complement strand
TGTGTCGATAATTGGAAATCAATAAGTTATTAATTTGAGTTTTCAAGGTCATCAAAGCGATTGCAAGTGTGGCTGGTGAACAATCGATCTGGAGTGACTGTTTAGAAACAAGTTGGGATGGTGATAACAGAGAAATTTGAGAGTTTGTGTCAATGTTGTTTGTGATAGTTTTGAGCAGGGAGGCATATATATCCGGATTGTCAATATATCCAGAAATGATGGGTAACTATACCACAGGGGCAAAACACCATTCAGCATTTGTCTTGAAAAATTACTGTTAATGTCAATTGCAAGAGGGAAATTAGACTTTTTTTAACCAAATTTCATTCTATCATTTGTTTAGTATACAATCCAACTGTCCTTGTTGGCTCATTTCAGTCATGCCCAGGCCAAATAAAACAGCGGTTAGATATAAAGCAAGATCCCTTGACACTCCCAATGAAGCAACCCCTTGTCAGGTACAGTATGGTCTGGTTGCAGGGTTAAACGCTTCCTGCACTGTCGCTATCTAACATTCCCAGGTCAGGTACACCACAGGGTTGGATAAAGGGTAAGACACTTCTAGTTTGCAGTATCCAACATTCTCAAGGCAGGCACCTGCTCTAAACATTCCAAATGGCAGGCAGTGTATGTTTATGAAGGGAAATGAAATCTCTACGGTCTGTCATCATCACAATTACAGTACAGGGACAGTAAGACATTGTTAGATCTTAAATCGGTGGTCTTACAGAGAGTGAGCTTGGTGAATGGTGGATTGGTTAAAGAGGGAACAAATCATAGTTTTATACTTTTCATTTATTTTCATGGAGTAAACAATGTCCAGGAACTGGTTCCTAATAGGGTGATGCGGAAAGAGATATCTTTGGGAGTAACTGGTGTTAAAAATGGGGGAAAGTGTTTTTTTTTTGAAGATATAGAAAAAGCATGCAGAAAAGAGGTACAGTAGGAAAACTATTAAATCTGCAGGTACTGAGGGAATTGTATCTTTACTTTAATGAATAATTATGGTTAATTAAATACTAATTCTGGAAATTAATTAATATAAGCTGAAAATGTGTTGCTGGAAAAGCGCAGCAGGTCAGGCAGCATACAGGGAACAGGGGAATCGACGTTTCGGGCATAAGCCCTTCTTCAGGAATCCTGAAGCCCTTCTTCAGGAAGCCCTTCTTCAGGTGATCCTGAAGAAGTGCTTATGCCCGAAACGTCGATTCTCCTGTTCGCTGGATGCTGCCTGACCTACTGCGCTTTTCCAGCAACACATTTTCAGCTCTGATCTCCAGCATCTGCAGACCTCACTTTCTCCTCTATAATTAATATAAGCAAGTTACCTCTTTTAAAATAAGTTTTCAGCAAAAAAACTGAGATAACTAAATTGCCTGAGCTGTACAAAAATGATACAAAATTGATGAAGTGGAATGTACCAGAAGTATTGATACAAAATGTTAAACTATATCTTGACAAAATAATGTAAATGTCACACTAATAGGGAGGAAGGTTGCCAACATGGGGAAGGGGAAGTAACAAGGGTGGAGCGAAAATGGGCAGCTGTGTAGCCGGGTAAGAGAGATTTGGTAATTAGGAGTCTGGAGAGGTGACCTCACTCAGCTCAAAGGTATAATTGTTAACTAACCCAAGTCTAATTCACTTCAATTGCTTTCTGCAATTGGGGTCCTTTCTTGCAAGCTCGTAGAATAAATTGTCTTGTTTCCAGCTTTGTTGGTCTCTTCTAAAATTTTATTGAGTTTGTTTCTTACAGATTTGGGTGCTCGTCCTGGGATCCCAAGCTCCAGTCGCTAGGTAATTTCGGGAAAATCGGAGAAGATGCAGCTCGCTGATTTTAGCGGTCTCTACTTTACCCCATTGATGCGGCGGCTCGGGCGAGCGAGATCCGTACTGAGAGACCCTGGAAACAAGACAGGCAGACGCGACGTAGTGAGTTCGGTCGGGTAACTCTTGTGCACAAGTCTCGGGTCAGAAAAAGGTCTTAAATAAGTATTATCCGGGCGACCGGGGTAGGCACCAGGTTTTGTTTTGTTGTCAGTCTTTGCCACGAGCGAGGTGACTGAGACACGGCGGGTTGGTCGGGTAACCCTTATGGACTTAAGACCCGCATTCACGGGCGGCCGGGATTTGCAGCAGTAATTGCTGTTTCGCTGTGGTTCAACGTGCACTGAGACGTGGTGGTTAGTCAGGTGACCGATCTAGATTTGCAGCGACATTTGTTGTTATTCTTTGCCACGGACAAGGTGAACTAAGACGCGGCGGGTTGCCACGAGTGAGATGCACTGAGACACGGTGGGTTGGTCGGATAACTCTTATGGACTCCCGCATTCGGCCGGGTTGTTTTTTGCAACAGTACTTGCTGTTGCGCCGTGGTTCAAGGTGCGCTGAGACGTGGTGGGTTGGTCAGCATTAGCGGGCTACCGGGATTTGCAGCATTACTTGTTGTTTCGCCATGGTGCGAAGGGCACGAAGACGTGGTGGTTCGGTCAGGTTACTCTTGTGTACATAAGACCCGGGTAAAGGTAAATTTCGGGCGACTTAGATTAACAACGGCTTTTGCAGCCTGGTATTGCCGCGGGACGGGGTGTAAATTCGACCAGGTAACTCTTGTGCACAGACCAAAGTATGAAAATTGACCTTTAAGTATTACTTTGGTGGTTGGTTCCGTACGAGAAGTACGGGGGAATTAGCAACTTAAAATTAAAGAATAAAGGTCTTTAATTTCCTAGATTAATCTAACAATTAAGGTGTCTAACGGATTCGATCACCCAGCCTTAGACCGCTTGTTAAAAAGGGAAACCCCCACGCGGAGGTCAGGACCCTGAAGTGGGTGTAGAAGAAAGTGACACTGGACCTCAAGGAAGTTAATTAAAATTATGTAAAGAAACGGCGAGTATTAAAATGGGAAATAAGAATAGTGAGTTTAAGTGTCGAAGGAGACATGTAGGAAAAATGTTAAGAGATTGGAAGTACAATCCTCGGACACGAGGAAAGGATAAAAAATGATAAAATGTCGATGGAAAACAGCCTTACAGTCAGGAGGATTCAGATTATGCTTCGTGTCATAATGGCTAGTAGCTGAAGGGCTACTGAGGGTACACTTCGTAACTAACATACAGCCAGACATCCAGAAAAATATTCGAAACCTAGAGGAGTCATTGCGGGAAGCTCAAAGTGTCTGTGAATTACAGTGTCTCTGTGTGTGTGCGTGCGTGCGTGTGAGACAGAGAAAGAGAGAAGAGCTGTACAGCTGGTAGAAAGTTTAACCCTTTGTGATTCAGTCTGAATGCACATTTGGTTGTTGGTGATTGAATGTTCCCTGGAGCCTGAGATCCGGGATTGTTTTGAATCTGATTTCTATTATGGAAATTTTAACGTGATTTCTTTTAAGGTTAAGGATTTTGGCAAGATTATGAAATAAAATGTTAGCTCCTGCTCTTTTGACAGGTTATGACTACCTTACTATTTTTTCTAACTAACCTCTTTTATCCTTACATAAAAGCGATTTGTGGAGGACAGTTGAAGTCTCAGTTCAACATTAGATTGTAATTTAAAAAAAAGAAAATCCTATGGTTAAAATCGGTGTCCTTGGATTTGGCCATTCTTCATGCATGAGAAGTTTTCTTTTAAACGACCTATAGCATTGTAATTGAGCAATGACTGGTCAGGACTACTTAAGAAAACTAATTTTGGATCAAAGGTCTAAATTCGGGTAATTATAGTGAATTACAAAGTTGGGAGCTGTATGCATTTTATATTTTAAATATTAAACACTGAATAAATGAATTTATAATATATAAATATATATTTACAAATAAGATTCCTAAATGTATACCTAGGAACAGGCTTTACAGTTAGACAATCATAAATTGATGAATTATAGGGAGCAAGAAATATTGCAATATTTCTTCAAAAAAATCAAGGTCTTATCAAAATATTGGGTGATGAGGAATGGCCATCAGGTTGCCCGAAAGCTGTTCAGTTGGTTAAATCGGCTCAGCAATTGATTTGGCAACGTAACATGAGAAGCAGAAACAGAAGGCAAAAATAATGATTAGCCACGGTTGATGAGGTAATAAAGAAAAGGACAAAACTAAAAGGATAAGGAAACCGGAATGTTAGCGGGTGGTATGTTGAAAAGAAGAGAAGAGATCGGGGAAGTGATGGTAAGGAGTCTGGTGGACAGGAACAAGGATCAAAGTGGAAATCCCCACAGGCGGGATGTTATTACTGTGGAAAGACAGGTCACTTTAAGACAGAGTGTCATGATCCTAAAAAGGAAGTAAAAGCAGTGCCATTTATGAACCTTGATGAAAAATAGGGGTGTCAGGAGTTCCTACCCCCGGGGACCCACCAGGAACCCTTGATAAATTTAAAGGTGGGACCTTACAAGGAGGAAGTAATTTTCCTACTCGATACGGGGGCAGCAATGTCATCCTTAAAATTTTAGCCAAAGGGAGTGGGAACGAAAAATTTAATTGGATTATGGCGACAGTTTTGTGATGAGAGGCACGAAGAGTCAGTTTTGTGCTCAAGACGAGATATTGGGGATTGAATTAACTGCAAATGGTGCTATGGAATCTGTTGAGGTTCTTAAAAATGAATGTGCTGGAAAAAAGACAACAATTACAGAAACAGGGTGAGAAGTCACAAGTGACTGGCAAAAAAAACTGCACGATTGCAGTTTTTAAAATGTTTTAGTCACTTGTTGTGTTTCCACCCTGAATTTTATAATATGCATAATTAATAATTAATATTAATCATAAATCAATTGTGTTAGCCTGAATCAATATTAATTGGCAGGATTCCTTCACACATTCTCAGTGACCTGTCATATTGATTCATGATTAATTTAAAACATGACTGCATTAATTCATTATTAATTAAAGAATGGAAAGCGACATTACTGACCAGAGTGTGTGCAGGCAGTGGCAGCAACAGTCTTATTGGTAGAGGAGATTCGGAAACTTACTTTTGGGGGAGCCTTAATAGTCAGCACCCCACATCAGGTACGAACCATACTAAATCAGAAAGCAGAACAATGGCTCACAGACTCTCGGATCTTGAAATATGATACAAGCTTAATAGAACAGGATGACCTTGTGTTAGTCACGGACAGTTGCTTGAATCCAGCTGCATTTCTGTGGCAGAGAGAGTGGGGTGGCCCTTGGCAATCCAGAACATGACTGCCTTGATATTGCTGAATATCAGACTACAGTGTGAATGAACGTAAGAGACATACCGTTGCATGCGGGAGCTCTTTTATTTATCGACGTGTCCTCCCGGATGATTGTGGGGAAAAGCCATAATGTATATGCTGTAGAAGACGGGATAGAGGGAAGCATTATCGAGGCTGAAAGACTGCCCAGCGTCTGGTCAGCCCAAACTTGTGAACTCTATGTCCTAGAAAGAGCTCTCAGAACCTGAGAAATCAAAAAGAGGAACATTGTGTACAGACTGGAGTGCATTATGTGCATTTGGAGTGCATATACCTTCGAAAAAAATGGCAAGAAAGAGGACTGATAAATAGCAGAGGAAAAGAACAAACACATGAGGAATTGATAAAACAAATGCTGGAATCCCTATTACTCCCCAGAGAAATAGCGATAGTTCATATAAATGGGCATCAGAAGGGGAAGGAAGCGGAAATAAGGGCAAATAGACTGGTCGATGAGATAGTTAAAGAACCGACCCTGAATCCACAAGGAGCAGTGATATACTCCCTAATATGCTCCCTAATTTTAAATCTTCAGGGTGCCCCGTTGTTTACTGCAAAGGGGGAAAAGGGACTAAAAGATTTAGGAGCTGCAAGACAGCAGATGGAGCAGCCTTATAGTAGTACCCCCCATCAAGTCAGAACCGTGTTAAACCAAAAGGCAGGGAGATGGTTGACGAGGCCATCCTGATGGAAGAAGATGACCTGGTGTTAGCAACAGACACCTGTCTAAACCCAGCTACCTTCTTATGGAAGGGAGAACCTCTAGACAAACGAGAATTAGAACATGACTGTTTAGATATTATAGAGTATCAAACCAAAATTAGACATGACCTGAGAAATCTACCTTTAAATCACGGGGATAGATTGTTTATAGATGGATCATCGAGAGTAGTAGAAGGAAAAAAGACACAATGGATATGCACTTGTGGAAGGTAACAAGAACCAAACAGTGGAGGCAGACCGTCTGCCTAACACATGGTCAGCCCAGACCTGTGAATCGTCCCCATTAAATCAAGCTTTAAAACACTTAGAGAATGGGAATGGGACAATTTACACTGATTATAAGTATGTATAAAATAATAAGGGAAAGTCTCAAAGGAGAAAGAAACCCAGGGGTGAGACCCTTCCAAAGTATACAGGTGGATTACACCGAACTACACCAGTGGGAAAACAGAAGTACCTGTTGGTCCTAGTAGACCACATAACCAAGTGAGTGGAAGCTTTCCCAATGTCATTAGCCACCTCAAAAGGAGTGGTAAAAACCCTCCTTGAAAATATCATCCCAGATATGGAATAGCGGAAAGGATAGATTCAGACCAAGGAAGCCATTTTACTTTCAAAGATCTTACCAGAAGTAATGGCAGGATTAGAGATCTCTCGGGAATTCCCTACCCCTTGGCACCCACCCTCCACTGGGCGGGTGGAATGAACGAATCAAATCTTAAAGAAGCAATTACCTAAGCTAGTCCTGAAGAATCGATTACCATGCACTCATTAGGACTGTTCGGAGATATGATATGAGCTTCTCTCCTTATATGATGATGTTTTGATTACCTTTCTTGTTTGGAAGAGGGGAATTACCAATTGTACAGTTCAATGATACGTTTTTAAAGAACTATATTGTGGCGCTCGGCTCTTCTTTGCGTATCCTTAAGAAGAAGGGTCTGTTGACCCACATACCTCCACCTGAGTTCGACAACCGTGTGATTGGGTCCTGATCAAGACCTGGAAAGATACAAAACTCCGCCCGAGCTGGGAGGGACCATTCCTAAATCTCCTGACTACTGAGACAGTTATCCGGACTGCTGAGAAAGGGTGGAGTTATCATATTCGCGTCAACGGTCCTGTGAACGCCCCATTGGTGGAGTGCCACGCTCATCTTACAGACAACCCTCTGAAAGTTAAGCTGAGAAAGAGGGAATGAACTAAGATAAAAGACTCTTTTAATGTTTGATGATATATATTGTATTGGTTGTAAGGGTTGAGTGAATTCACCTCTCCATGGCGCCTAAAAAGATAAAGATACGGCGATAGGAAGTTGTTAGAAATGGGTGGGTATTGGTATAGTATTATAACAATACTAACTATTCGAGGAAACGGGAGAAATCACTTTTCTACACAGTGCCAAAATTATGCTGAACAAAAGGGACTTACTAATTGTTGGGTCTGTGCAGAGATCCCACACCATGGCGAATCTGGGATCCCCAACTCGGTAATACCGATCACCAAAATAGAAATATACAACGTACAACAATTTGACTCGGGCTTAAATAATACAAAGTGGGAATCTGAAAGGAGAAAATATAACTTTGTGGGATGGTTCCTAAAGCCAGCCCTGAATACCCAGGGTGTTATCAATAGCCTTAGAATTTCCCCACCAAATGGAGCAGTGAATACCACCTGTTTCAGTAATCAGAATGACGCCGCACCCTTCCAATTAGGAAAATCATCTTGCGTCCACACCAACCAAGCCATCGCCACATTCGTGTGACCGAATGTGTGGAAATAAATGCATGTAATGAAGTTGATGAAGCATTGCCTTAAAACAAGAAAGGCAAGAGTGGTTGCTGTTACCTTGCTTATTAAGTCCCTCACCTCCGAATAGAAAATCATGAGCCCAACCTAAGAAAGGAGGGTGGGTGTAAGACATAAGACCCGAGAGCTCCCTGAAGACGACCATCTGCTGTGGACCCTACTCCCAAACTACAAGGGCAGGGGTGGAAATACAGATACTGGCGGCTGCCCTTGAAAATTTAATTAATGATAACACCCGTGCAATGGGAGAAACTCAATCCCAGATATCAGCCATAACCACCGAAATGATAGCAAGAAGACTAACAGCTTTACAGAATCAAATGAGTTTAGACTACCTCTTGGCCGAAAAAGGGGGAAACGTGTCCGCTGATTGGTAAGGAATGCTGCACCTTCATCCCAGACTCCTCTTCCATAGTGGAAGATAAGGCAGAAATAGTAAAGAGAAAGATAAGCAATATAAGAGAAATTTAGGATAAACTTCGAAAAGATGAGAAATAGGAATGGGGTAACTGGGGACTGACTAGTTGGGGAAAATGGTTAGCTAATTTAGGCATTTATGTCTTACTAATAATAGTAGGATGAGGAAGTTGATAATGTCCTTAGGACAACAAATCAATGATGGTCATGACAAAAGTAAGCGCACAAGAAAGAGTAATAGAAACGGCAAGATTGTGAACTTCTATACCTTAGGGTGAAAAGAGGGCAGAAAATAAAAAATTCAAAAACAACAAATGGTAAAAGAAAAGACAAGGGGGTGTTGTTAGAAATGGGGAACAGTGTTGTTTTTGAAGATATAGAAAAAGCATGCAGAAAAGGGGTCCAGAAGGAAAACTATTAACTCTGCAGGTACTTAGGGCAGTGTATCTTTACTTTTAGTCAATAATTATGGATAATTAAATACTAATTCTGGAGTATAATTAATATAAGCAAGTTAACTCTTTTAAAATAAGTTTTCAGCAAAAAAAAACTGAGACAACTAAAACGCCTGAGCTGTGCAAAAATTATGCAACATTGATGAAGTGTACAGAGAATGGAATGTACCAGCAGTATTGATACAAAATGTTAAACTATATCTTGACAAAATAATGTAAATATCAGCACTAACAGGAGGAAGGTTGCCAACATGGGGAAGGGGAAGTAATAAGGGTGGAGCGAAAATGGGCAGTTGTGTAGCCTAGTAAGAGAGATTTGGTAAGTGGGAGTCTGGAGAGGTGACCTCACTCAGCTCAAAGGTATAATTGTTAACTAACCCAAGTCTAATTCACTTCAATGGCTTTCTGCAATTGGGGTCCTTTCTTGCAAGATCGTAGAATAAATTGTCTTGTTTCCAGCTTTGTTGGTCTCGTCTA
This sequence comes from Chiloscyllium plagiosum, assembly GCF_004010195.1. NCBI lineage: Eukaryota > Metazoa > Chordata > Chondrichthyes > Orectolobiformes > Hemiscylliidae > Chiloscyllium > Chiloscyllium plagiosum. The sequence continues at coordinate 3,728 of NW_025207294.1, read as the reverse complement.
AAATTTTATTGAGTTTCTTTCTTACTGGTAAACTGTACAACATGATACACCAAGTCAGGAACTATAAAGTAAAGTAAGACTGCTGTGCAGCATGGAAATGGTCAGGCTGTTAACTGTGGAACGTTCAATTAAACAGAGTTAAACATAGCTGCAGGAAACGTCACAGGCTGCAGAAACAGGAGCTCAATCTTACAGACTGGGAGTAACTGTGGGATATCCATGGGGTTGATGACGATTGGAATAGCACATTTATAGAGGTGGTCACGCAATAGTTTAAGATTGTATGGGCAAGTAAGAAATGTGTGACAGCCAGGGACTCCCCCGAGTTGAGTGAGATCACAAACCAGTTTCTTACTTTGGGAACTTGTGATGGAAAGGATTCAATGGAGGATTGCAGACAGACCAAATAATTGGCAGTGTGAACAGCTCAGCTGGATAGGAAGGTCGGAAGGAGAGTTGGCATATATTATTGACAGTGGGGTCTTTAGTTAAAGCAACAGTGTGAAGTTTCCACAGTTATAAACATATATTCAGCATTCTCTGATAACCTTCCTGCCAGGGTTAAGGATATCACAGAACAATGGGAGGAAATTATGCTGGAGCAGGATGAAAAGGGAGAGGTAGCTCACCATGTTGGTTGCAAAGACCTCAGCCGGAATGTGGGAATGTGGTCCATATTGATTACAAAGACCTCAGCAGGAAGGTGGGGATGTGGTCCATGTTGGTTACAAAGACCTCAGTACGAACGTGGGGATATGGTCCATGTTGGTGACAGAGACCTCAGTAGAAAGGTGGGAATATGGTGCATATTGTTTACAGAGACCTCACTCGGAAGGTGGGGGTATAGTCCTTATTGGTTACAAAGACCTCAGTAGGAAGGTGGGGGTGTGGTCCATGCTGGTGACAAAGACCTCAGTAGGAAGGTGGGGATGTTGTGCATGTTGGTTACAAAGGCCTCAGTAGGAAGGTGGGCATGTGGTCCACGTTGGTTGCAAAGACCTCAGTAGGAAGGTGGGGATATGGTGCATCTTGGTTACAGAGACCTCAGTAGGAAGGTGGGGGTGTGGCCCGTGTTGGTGGCAAGGACCTCAGTAGGAAGGTGGTGATGTAGTTCATGTTGGTCAGAAAGATCTCAGTAGGAAGGCGGGGATGTGGTCCATGCTTGTGTCAAAGACCTCAGTAGGAAGGTGGGGATGTTGTGCATGTTGGTTACAAAGACCTCAATAGGGAGGTGGGCATGTGGTCCTTGTTGGTTACAAAGACCTCAGTAGGAAGGCGGGAATATGGTCCATATTCGTGACAGTGATCTCAGTAGGATGGAGGGGATGTGGTCCATAAAACAAAATTGATGTGGCTCAGAACAAGGTTGGAAAGTAGAACCTGTAACCTGATTTTAGTGTCATGTGTCGGTGAGTAAAGAACGTGGTTGAATGTGTGGCTCTAAACCTGGTTGAAGACGGCAGGCAACGTGTTTGAGAGGCATGGGTACCAGATCTGGAGAAGGTTGAACGTCAACAAGTTGCATCTTGGCAGCATTAAATGAACACCCTTACAAATAGAGTTGCGAGGGCTGTTGGAGAGGTGACAAACAAGATTGGAAATGGCCTGAGAATGTCAGAGAGATCTTGGCTTGGAGGGAAGGCTGCATTCAGAATCTCCCCGTCCCCGATCAGTGTCTGAGTAATCCTTTGCTGGGTCTTAAATTGCTTTCAATCATCAGACTGACCATTCTTTCTGGCGTTCTTATCTGTCAATTCATTTCAAACACAACTTGTAACTTTATTTCAACCATCACACCAGTTGGTAACATTCACAACAAAGCAGAATACTTTATTAGGCATTTTACAAAGCGAGATTTACCCTCGTCCAAGAAAGTAAAGGGTCAGTGGGCAACCATGAAACATTTTGAATATATGATTGAGAATTTAAAATGGAGAATTTCGAGGGCAATTTATTTGAGTTAGTCTCTGACAGACACCAGCTGACCAGGGAATATTGGGATTTGTTAGGATTTGCCAACCAGGAGTTGGAAGGAATTTGGACAAAAGTAAATGTGTGTAATTTATAATCTGGCGTCCAGGGAATGAGGCATTGGTTCCAAGAATCCAGAGGTAACAATGGAATGAATGATCGTTTCACTAGTTAGGAGCTGAGGCAGGGATGTACCTATCTTTTTGAAGTTATCACAAGCTTAAGTATGAAGCCACAATGCAAACACGATTCATTGATATTTAGTTCCCACTGAGCTTGATGGAGTCAGTGAGAGCCACACAACATTTACATGGAAGCACTGAGAATGTCAGCTCATCAGTCACATACGAACCCATTCCCAAGATTCGGATCCCGTTTGGAAACAAATCCCTTGACTCGGCCTTGGTTTCCCCATCAACACAGCAGCTGAGTGGTGGAAAGAAACTAATAAAGAAAGGGAGTGATAGCAGCATCAGACCGGAGGGAACTGAATGGAAACAGACTATTGCTGAAAATGCATTTGAGATCAAGCAACGCTGATTATTTTTTTCGTTACGGTCTGTTATTTAATTCTTAAAATATGAAACTTCTCATGTTTTTAACTTTTGTCCAGATGTGGAGATCACAGTATTCCATGAGGAACCTCAGTCAGCAGCCTGTCATTGCTGTTCCCACTCTCGCCTGTAGTTAGCAGTAACCCTTTCCACTTGGTCATTTATTTTGCTCTCACTGTGAACTGATCACTGGGGAAGATCCTTTTTTTGTGGGTGTGTCTAATTCCTCATCCAGTTTTGCTTCTGTTGTTCAGCTTTCTCCTAAATGTTGCACCTTGCGAACACCACTTTACACTAGCCTTGCTCCTGTGGTCTATTTCATTTTGTTCCTCAGATGGAGTCAGTCCTTGCCCATTAGAAAAGGAGGGTTATCAAGTTGCTGCTCCTCCTTCTTTTGGTCCATTCATCACGTGGACTCCTTGTTCCATTAACTGCTGCAGCTAATGTTGGCTCTCAGTTACTTGGATTTACTCGTGAATTGAATTACTTTTATAACTGAATATTTCACTGCATACTTTAACTGATCTCTGAATTTTTTCCCGCGTAACCCTCTAAATAACTGCATTGGTGCAGTAACTTAAGTTCTGCAGCATGTATGCAACTTATGCAAAGAGTTTAAAAGCAGTAAAATCGAAGAAGTAAATGGCATCAAAGATATAAAAAATGTTCCCCAACCAGGGAAGTATGAAGCTGGCAGATATGTCAAAGGGGAATTTGGCAGAATTCCATTTGCTTTCTGTCTCTGTGTGATTGTCTATTTTTCTCTGAGCCATCAGCCCCTTACACACCGTCTTGAAGATGTGGATGACGGCCAGAATGTTGAGAAGGATACTAAAAGTGAATGGGAACATTGTGTTAAAAATTGTTGAAAATATTTAAAACTTCTCTATTGACGGTCAGAATAATAACCGTATCTGATATAACAGTACCATGAAACATTGCTGATGACCTTTCCCAGTTTAAGTGGAAAGTAGTTGGGAATATTCATTAAAGAAAATGCAGATTGTTGCTCGAACCCTGATTGCAGTTTTCTCTGTACAAAACTGAGATTTCATCTGATGAAAACAAATGGCAACAAATCGATCAAAAGAAAAAGCAGCAGTGAACCTGGCAGAGCAATCAATGCTCACGTGGACCAGAACATGGATAGCACTACAGACAGGAGTGATATCCAGGAAACACTGTGGATAATAATAGTAAGAG
>NW_025207293.1:5349-12831 GCF_004010195.1 Chiloscyllium plagiosum | reverse complement strand
CATTTGTAACCCCGAATGGGCTATGTCCATTCAAAGTGATGCCCTCTGGAATGAAAAACGCACCTGCCACATTCCAAAGACTCATGAAGAGACTTGTGCCTGTTTTGACAAACTGTGCAGTCCATTTGAATGACGTGAGTAAGTCCTGGAAAGATCACTTGGTACACTGACAGAGTTCTTTGAATGCCTATGAGAAGCAAAACCAATTGTAAACTTAAACAAAACTGAATTCTCGAAAATAGAGGTTTCTTTCCAGGTGCATATCGTCGCTCATGGAAGCTTGACCCCACGGAAAGTACATTCCACGACCAACCTCAAAGAAAGAGGCATTTTGATACTTGGGACAGAGATGATTCTGTTGCAAGCTTGTTCCAACTTTCAGCAGTTTAGTGGCACCGTTAACCAATTTGCTGAAGAAAATCACAAAGTTTCAGTGGACAGAGCAATGCCAGGAGGCATTCGAACTTTTAACAGCCATATTAACCACGGCACCAGTTTTAGCTAAACCAAACTTTTTGAAACCTTTCAAAGCTGCATTTGATGCTCGTGACTTAGGAGTTGAAGCTGTACTTCTGCAGGGCGATGATGGTGGGAATGAAATGCCAGTTGGGTACTTTTCGATGAACCAAAACATCCACCAAAAGAAATGCTCGACAGTCAGAAAATTACTATTAAGTTTGGTACTGGCCTTACAACAGTTAACGTTTACGTCACGAACAATGTGTGGAGATGATTGTGTACGCAGATCACAATCCTGTTGCATTCTTGGAACGCTTTTGACTCAAGAATATGAAACAATTGCTTTGGAATCTTATATTAGAGATTGAAATGTAGAAATCACGCGTTGTGATTCGAAAGAATGAAATTGCAGATGTTGTGCAAGCACACAATGGCACACACACATATATGTATGGTAAGCGGTTAAAGTGAACTTAGATTAAAGTTATATGTATGTCATCATAACGTGGTTAATAGATAGCAGAAAAAAGTCATCTTTTTATTATGATGGTTCATTATTTACTTAAGGGGAAATGTTATGAAGGTGTTGTTGTGCACTGTACCTTGAAGGGGGAAGGAAAGATGGTAAGGTCTCATTGAAAGCGCAGAGAATGCTGAACATTGTAAAAATGTAACACTTGTTAGAAAGAAATAGCTGTAGTTACGTTGTCATGGAACAAAAACAAATTCAAATTTGGCCAAGTAGTCTAAACTGTGCCCCAGATACGAAAACACAACCGGATTTGATTTTTGATTACATCAATCCGTGAAAAGATCTCTGTTTTCCGGTATAAAACCAGGTATTTTGAACAGTAAGGGGGAGAACTGCCATACACCAACAAGTATAGACTGCTACCCAATAGCTCTCTGAAATAGAAAACGTGTGCTGCAGAAGACAGAAGAAGAGACGGTCCAGGAAAATCCACAGAGGAAAGTCGACAAACCTGACTGGTTTTGAAACGTGCCTTTTTTGTTCGAGTGTGGACAGCTCATGTCTTTGGAAAGCGATGCCAAAGAGAATTGCAGGTGTGACAGAAATGCATAGGCACACCCAATTGCCCCTGTTTGGAGATGATGGTGAGATTCAATGTTTAATAGCGTGAATGGATTGTCAATCAAGCAGGTTGGCTAATTCTGGACTTACTAATGCACTTTGAATATTGATGCCAAAACTAATGTCGCCCTCAGATTTATGCTGTGACTTGTTGGTTGCTAACGATCAATTGTCACCTCCAGGATATTGATAATGTGTCACTGAGTGATGGAAACATCGTTAAACACTTACGTTAGGTGAGTTGGTTTAATATTGTTGGGGATGCTATAAGCTTTTTCTGAAAATTGCATGGCACAAAAGACTCTTTGCCATTTATCAGGACAAACCTCAAAGTAGTGTGGATTGTGCTGCAATTGGACATTGAGTCGTTCAGTACAAATGTAGCCCTTCAAAGCTCTGTGCTTCACTTACCATTGCGACTGCACTTGTAAATGAAACAGATGAGGGAAGGGTGCTGCCGTGTAACTATCCCATTCTGCAATGACTGGGAGTCCATCACTTCGTGATAACTGCCAAGGGAAATATTTTCACTCACGTTCAATACTATTATGATCGTTTTTTTCGCGTGATCTCTCTCTGTGATTCAGAATGTGGTGTGCTTACTTTGCAAATACCTGCGACATAACACTTTGTCAGAATACTCTCAGAAACACTATTATCAGAATTGTCCATTGCATGATGTTTCAGTGTGGAGTTGGTGCCGCATTCCCTCAACGCTGAAACCAGAAACTGTGCTGCTACCAAAGTTCTGACTCTTTTACAATGCGTCATTCCCTCAGTACTGACCCGACGACAGTGTAGTGCTCCCTCAGGACTGACCCTCTGACAAGATGGTGCTCAAAGAGCAGTGACTCTCCATTACTGCAGGGCTCCAATAGCACTTACCCTTCAACAATGTCCTCCCCTGAAGGACTGACTAGCCGACAATGCAGTGAGTTTTCAATCGCACGGCCCCAATAACAAAGAACAATGAATTGGCAGCACAGGAACAGGCCCTTCGGCCTTCCAAACTGCGCCGATCCAAATTCACTATCCAAACGTGACGCCTATTTTCTAATGATCCGTATTCCTTTGCTCCCTGTCCATTCATGCATCTAAAATAACGCTATCATTCCGGCCTCTAAAACCTCCATTGTCAACACGTTCCAGACACCCACCACCCTCTGCATAAACAACTTTCCATGCATATTTGCCCGAATCCTTTCCCCCTCACTTTAATCTGGTGACCCCTAGTAATTGAGCTGTGCATTCTGGGAAAATGCTTCTTGTCATCGACCCTTCCTAATCCTCTCATGATTTTTTGGAGCTCATAGGGTCCCTCCCGATCTTCGTCTTTGCAATAAAAGTAGTCAAAATGTATCTTTCTTTATAACCAGTACCCTATATACCTGATAACATCCTCCTCTGCACAATCTCCAAAATATCCATGTCCTTTTGGTAATGTGATGACCAGAACTGAATGCATTATTCCAAATGTGGCCGAACTAAAGTCCCATGCAACTGTAACATAACCTGCCATCTCTTGTACGCAGCACCTTGACCAATGTAGGAAAGCATTCTGTATGCCTTCTTGACCACTTTATTGACCTAGAATGGGTGACTTTATCTTTCGACCAGCACAGAGATTTTGGGATGATGGTTCTGTCTGCCTGTGTCGTTACTTTACTATGGTCCAATGGTTCTCTGCTGCTTATCCCTCAGTAGCTTGACAACGGGAATATTGCACAGCATTCTTGTTTGTGAGCATATCAGTGATATCAGGCATCAGGGTTGTTCTGTCTCGACCGTTGTGTCAGTAATGTCTCACTTTCTGTTCCTTAGATGGATTCTCCTCTTGTGAATTTATCAGAGGAGTGTGAAGAGCAAATCGCTATCATCCAGTATAAGTTTCCATCGTTGTGTATTGACCGGAAGGCTTACGCTGCTGTAAGAAGTAATGATTGAGTCATTGGGAATTGTCCCACATATATGCCCCTCTGAACTTGTGACCGATACGAACTGTATTCCTTGTTGTTCAGGTCAGCTACACTGGATCAATGTAGTCATCCCTGAAGCATTACATTGTGACTTGTGGCAATAAAACTTATAGCATTGATTGCAGTCCCTTGCCCGTTACTCATTTTTCATTGTGATTTCTGTGTCTGTTCATACTGACTGAAAGAGAAGGGGAGTTAGGAAAAGGCAAGAGCATCCTGACATCTTATACCTTGAACACAGTCAGCATTACAGAATCATGCTTCCCGCCAATTCCCAGCTTCGAGCAGGAGCATTCCCTGCTATATCTTTGCCCCACTGGAAGGACACAAACTCCAGAGATGATGGCGGAGTGTTGTCTACGGCCAAAAGTGCCTGACCATGGATGTATTCACTGTTGATGTCTAACTCTGCGAGATCTCACTAAATAGGTCCCGACCTGGGAATGGAGTCCCGTTGCTGACTTTCTAAAGAGTACATCCCTCGGTCAGCCATTCCGACTGTCTCTGAATTGAACTCCATATATAGAATGCTCTGAGGGGAGTGAACGGCACAGATCGGAATCTGCTTTGGTCAACATAAACGGCTGACCACATCTAACAGTGGGGATCAGATAAAGAACTGATCGGAGGAGGGTTCTACCAGGACCCTACACTGAGCTTTGTGGGAACCCAGTCTGTCATTCTGGGTAACAACACTGAATCGACATTGAATGTTCCCCTCATCCAGACATGTTGAGAGGATGATTATTTTTATCATACTTAATAAAAGACCGGTCCATCCTTGTGATGGACAACTTTCTGGTCATAATGCCTCAATTAAAGCTTTAAATGCAAGTCACCAATATGTCACAATGTTTTGAAAGATGCTAGGGCTCTAAAAGGTGCTAGTGAAGAGTCTCTCAGTTCATCATTTCCTCTGAAACGTCCATTAGCTCTTCTCTCACTCTCACTCAATTATTCTTCAAAGTTCTGCTTCACTCTCCTTCCTCTCCCTCTCCATCTCACATTCTAGTTGACCACTTAAATTCTTGCTGTCCCAGTTTCATCAACATGCATTACGATGTCAACCAGAGAGCAGTACAGCAAAAGATCAGGCTCTTGGGCCAGTCGTGTCTGTGCAGACATATGATGCGTTTCTGAACTGATCCCAATCGTCTGAACATGGTTAGAAACTTTTCTTTTCTGTGTTCTCATGTTTCTGTCCAAATTACTCTGAAAAGTTGCTGTTGTACCTGTTTTAACCCTTCCTCACCAACTGGCAGCTTGCCTTCATTTACATAAAAAAGAATCTTGACTCACATATCTCCGTTAAAGTTTACCCTTCTCATCTTAAACCTGGTGTCTGATATTACAACCCCGTAAAGACGACCGTGCAATTCACTCTGTTCAAGGCATTCATAATTTTATCGACCTCTGTGAAGGCACGACTTAACCCCTAATTCTCCCGTGAAAACGGCCTAATTTTATTGAACTTCTACTCATGGCAAATGCACTATAATCCACGCAGCATCCCAATAAATCTTTTGTGCGCCATTTTCCAAAGGCCTCCATTTTTATCCTGCAGCGTAAAGTAGAACAGCACACAAATCTCCAAGTGTCACTGAAGTATATTTAATTCTCCCGTGAAAACGGCCTAATTTTATTGAACTTCTACTCATGGCAAATGCACTATAATCCACGCAGCATCCCAATAAATCTTTTGTGCGCCATTTTCCAAAGGCCTCCATTTTTATCCTGCAGCGTAAAATAGAACAGCACACAAATCTCCAAGTGTCACTGAAGTATATTTTTCATGCAGCTCCGAAATATTTGGCAACTTTTACAGTCAATGTCCTGACTAATAAAAACTACCACTCCACACGTCTTCATTACCACGTTATCTGTTTTATTGCCACTTTTAGGCAGCAATGGATTTGCAACCCAAGATTCGTCTACGTGTCAATGCTCCTTAGCGTCCTGCCAGTTACTGTATTAATTGCTCTTGCATCTCCCGGCCAAAGTTAATGACTTAACATATAGTCAGACAGTCAGAGAGATGCACAACAACGCAAAAGTCCCTTCGTTCCAACTCGTCTGTCACAACCAGATAATCCTATTTGCCATGAATTGATCCATATGCCTCGAAAACCCTTCAATTCTGGTACCTATCAAGATACCTTTTAAATATTATAATTATTCCAGCCTCCATCACTTCCTGTAGCTACTCATTCCCTACACACACGATTGTCTGTGTGAAAATGCTGTCACTAAGATCCGTTTCCAATCTCTGCCAACTAAAATTATCGCTCAACACCAGACGTATACTTCCCTACCGACCCCTACCTGTGTTCCACGGATGCCATTTTCTTTGCAAATGATATGTTGGGTCCACGCACCAAATTATCCCACACTCCACACTTGTAACCTTCTCTTGCCGCCACAAAAGGTGTTACCTTAAACCCGTTAACACTGTTCAAGGCCCCAAAGTATATTTTCACATCGTCAGATATTTTTTCGATGTTGCACTGACCTGTCATACCAATCTGAACCCTATCTAACCTACACTATTCCATGTACGTCCATAGCTTGTCCAATGACGACTTAAATGTACTTAAAATTGGCGAATATACAACCGTTGGTGGCAAAGCATTCCATACCATTACTACTCTGTGAGTAAAGAAACAACCTCTGACATCTATCCGAGATCTATCACCCCTCAATTTAAAGCTATGCCCCCTCGTGCTCGCCGTCCCCATACTTGTAAAAAGGCTCTCCCAGTTCACCCTATCTAACCGTCTGATTATCTTATATGTCTCTATTAACTCACCTCTTAACCTTCTTCTCTCTAACGAAAATAGCCTCAAGTCCTTCAGCCTTTCCTCGCAAGATCTTCCCTCCATACCAGGCAACATCCTAGTAAATCTCCTCTGCACTATTTCCAAAGCTTCCACATCCTTCTTATAATGCGGTGACCAGAATTGTACACAATACTCCAAGTGTGGCCGCACCAGAGTTTTGTACACCTGCAGCATAACTTCATGATTCCAGAACTCGACCCCTCTATTAATAAAAACTAAAACACTGTATGCCTTCTTAATAACCCTGTCAACTGGGCCCCAACTTTCAAGGATCTGTGTACATGGACTTTGAGATCTCGCTGCTCAACTGCTCTACCAAGAATCTTACCATTAGCCCAGTACTTTGCATTCCGGTTTCTCTGACCAAAGTGAATCACCTCACACTTGTCCGCATAAAACTCCATTTGCCACCTCTCAGCCCAGCTCTGCAGCTTATCTATGTCTCTTTGTAACCTATAACATCTTTCGTCACTATCCACAACTCCGCCGACCATGGAAACTGTTTGCTTTACACTAGAGTTCAGACAGGAATGGAAAAAGCAAGGATCCTGATGATGATACAGTAATGTGCAATCAAAGCTGACATTTACTGAACAACGTCCGAGGATATAAGCAATAAAACAGATCACATTGAGATTCATTCTGCCTGTCTGTGCTGTTGGTTTTCTATTCACATTTTATTCTCTTTTGTCTCCCCTCATTAATCTATCGTCGTTATTTCTATCTCGAACGCTGTTATTTAAATTCCCTCTCCCACATCACTCTATATCTGTCTATGGTCTCCTTAAAGCTTCATTTAAACACCTTCCATCCTCATTAGTCAATCTCTGTTTCTCGTTTTCCTGTACATCGGTGTTTCGTTACTGTCTTACCTGTTTTTCTCTCTCAAACCTCTTCATCTAACTTTTTTCTCTTTACTCCCTCTCTCACGTACACTTCTCCCTTCTCTCGCTGCTCTGCATTACAGACTAACACCTTTCTCTTCTTCGTCTCTGCCCTTTATTATTTTCTATACGTCTATTTCGCTTACTAAACCCTTTATCTTCTTTATGCGTCCCTCATTACTCTCTGTCTCTCTCTCTCTCTCTCTAACACCTTGATCTTCTGTGTCTCGGTC
>NW_025207293.1:0-5228 GCF_004010195.1 Chiloscyllium plagiosum | reverse complement strand
GTTCCACAGAGTGTCAGTGAGTTCGTGAAAGACACGAGCTTTCTTTAGCCGGGTCTGCGAACATCTGTCGTTAATAATCTCTCAAATGCTCGGCAAGAAGTAGCACCGCCCGCCCTCCCCAGATAACACTTCCCTCCACACTCCGAGCTCTCGACTTGTGAAAGTGACAGTCCACAAACAATGAACAGGGCATATCGCATTACCATGTAAAGTTTCTTTTTCCCAGTGGGGAAGCTCAAGTACACTAATAAGAGGTACTAACACATCACTCCTCACACATATCCCCATGCCAACTATTCTGGATTGGTTTCCCATTTGTGGCTTATTGTGTGTTCTGTTCCCCTTGTTACCAGAAGGATGTGATTACACTGGAAAGAGGAGAAAGCATAGAAGATTCTCCCGGATTAAGAAGTTCAGTAGCGCAGAGAGGCTACAGTAGCGTGATTTGTTTTCTTTGGAGTACAGAAGGCCGAGAGAGGAAAGGTAGAGATGCGTCGGGGTCACGAGATGGTTGAAGCAGCAGCTGCTCTCCTTATCCGAAGAGTTAACAGCAAGGCGTCATCACCTTAAAGTGAAATACAAAAGGTTCAGAGGCGAGTTCAGGAAAAAATAACTTTCACCCAGAGGATGGTGGGGCATCTGTAATGCACTGCCTGGATGGGTCCTTGAAAACGGAAACATCACACCTAAGGAAAGTATTTGGATGAACCACTTGAGGCGTCCTAACATTCACTGCTATGGGTGATATGGGAAAGCGGATCTGTTGGAGGAAATATTTTGATTTTGATGAACAATGGGCCGAAGGGCATCTGCTGCAATATTGCATCACGCTCCTTAGCCCTCGAAAAAACTCTATCTCTGGTGACAGCATCTACAGCGTTTATAACTCTTCCAGCTTTTTCCTGGCACAAGGAATAACACTGGGCAGCAGCAGTACCCCCACACCTGACACGGTTTTGTGCGTATCCAGTATTTACTTTCTGACTGAGAAGGGCTCAGGTTGGTAGGTGGTGGCACAGTTCTAACGTTACTGCACCCACCAGTCAAGGCTGACACTTTGGGGTCAAGACTGAATTCGAATCTCATGGAGGCAGGAAGTAAGAACATAAGGTTTCGAAGCAGAATCGGGGTATTCAGCCCACTGAGTTATCTCCACCATGAGATCGATAAAAGGTCAAGTTTGAATTAAAAACTGGTTGAATCTGTACACTGTGAGTCTTTTTTAATAGAATCCGCCTGACTCACTTTTGGGGAATGAAGTCTGCCATCCTCACGCAGTCTCGAGCACGCACAACTGCAGTCCCACAGCAGGGCTCGACTCTCAACTGCCTAATCTGAATAGTGGAATGTTAGCTTGTTAATTAGCCTATCCTGTGGTTCCTTATTCAAAAATTCAGAACATTCAAGTATTTAGCAACGATTGCTTTCCCTTTATCCGTCCTGATTGTTACTTCCTCAATGAATTCCAGAAAAATTGTCAGATAGTATCCCCCAGCTGAGCGCAGTACATGCTTTTATCTGCATCAATGATGCTAAGGTGTAGATGGTCGGCAGCGTTACCAGAAGCAACAATTCCCAACAATTTGTCCTGATCCTTCCACATCTAAATTACGGTAAAACAAGCACAAGAATGCCTCTACTTCCTCAGATGTCTATGGACATACTGTATGTCCATCAAGATTCTGACTTTTTGTTTAGGTGCACAACATAACGTAACCAATCGATGTGCATCACAACTTCCTATGGTAATTGCTGCGCCAAAAACCTCAAGAGATTGCACAGAATCGTGACATGCCCAGTCCATCGTGCAAATTAATCTTATATCCATTGACTCCACCTAGTCTTCCCGCTGCCTCAGGAAAGCAGTGAACATTATCAAATGTCACCCCGTCCGAGTAATCCTTTCTTCCATCCTCTTCCGAAGGACATAACATTTGAAAGTTTTAATTCACGTATCAAAAGCTCCAAGAGCAGCTTTTTCCAACTGCTAGCACATCGCTAAACAGACCTCTTAAATTCTAATCTTTATTTCCTTGTGCTGCTTCTCTAAAGCTGTGACATTGTATTCTTCAATCTGCTCTCTTACCCTAAGGTACTTTGATAGTATGATCTTCCTGTATAGCACGCTAAACAACAGTTTTCCCTGTCTCTCGTTATGTGTGACAATACCACTAAAACGTTCCACAGAGTGTCAGTGAGTTCGTGAAAGACACGAGCTTTCTTTAGCCGGGTCTGCGAACATCTGTCGTTAATAATCTCTCAAATGCTCGGCAAGAAGTAGCACCGCCCGCCCTCCCCAGATAACACTTCCCTCCACACTCCGAGCTCTCGACTTGTGAAAGTGACAGTCCACAAACAATGAACAGGGCATATCGCGTTACCATGTGAAGTTTCTTTTTCCCAGTGGGGAAGCTCAAGTACACTAATAAGAGGTACTAACACATCACTCCTCACACATATCCCCATGCCAACTATTCTGGATTGGTTTCCCATTTGTGGCTTATTGTGTGTTCTGTTCCCCTTGTTACCAGAAGGATGTGATTACACTGGAAAGAGGAGAAAGCATAGAAGATTCTCCCGGATTAAGAAGTTCAGTAATGCAGAGAGGCTACAGAAGCGTGATTTGTTTTCTCTGGAGTACAGAAGGCCGAGAGAGGAAAGGTAGAGATGCTTAGGGATCACGAGATGATTGACGCAGCAGCTGCTCTCCTTATCCGCAGAGTTAACAGCAAGGCGTCATTACCTTAAAGTGAAATACAAAAGGTTCAGAGGCGAGTTCAGGAAAAAATAACTTTAACCCAGAGGATGGTGGGGCATCTGGAATGCACTGCCTGCATGGGTCCTTGAAAACGGAAACATCACAACCAAAGGAAAGTATTTGGATGAACCACTTGAGGCGTCCTAACATTCACTGCTCTGGGTGATGTGGGAAAGCGGATCTGTTGGAGGAAATATTTTGATTTTGATGAACAATGGGCCGAAGGGCATCTGCTGCAATATTGCATCACGCTCCTTAGCCCTCGAAAAACTCTATCTCTGGTGACTGCATCTACAGCGTTTATAACTCTTCCAGCTTTTTCCTGGCACAGGGAATAACACTGGGAAGCAGCAGCAGCAGTACCCCCACACCTGACACGGTTTTGTGCGTATCCAGTATTTACTTTCTGACTGAGGAGGGCTCAGGTTGGTAGGTGGTGGCACAGTTCTAACGTTACTGCACCCACCAGTCAAGGCTGACACTTTGGGGTCAAGACTGAATTCGAATCTCATGTAGGCACGAAGTAAGAACAGAAGGTTTCGAAGCAGAATCGGGGTATTCAGCCCACTGAGTTATCTCCACCATCCGATCGATAAAAGGTCAAGTTTGAATTAAAAACTGGTTGAATCTGTACACGGTGAGTCTTTTCTAATAGAATCCGCCTGACTCACTTTTGGGGAATGAAGTCTGCCATCCTCACGCAGTCTAGAGCACGCACAACTGCAGTCCCACAGCAGGGCTCGACTCTCAACTGCCTAATCTGAATAGTGGAATGTTAGCTTGTTAATTAGCCTATCCTGTGGTTCCTTATTCAAAAATTCAGAAGATTCAAGTATTTAGCAACGATTGCTTTCCCTTTATCAGTCCCGATTGCTACTTCCTCAATGAATTCCAGAAAAATTGTCAGAGAGTATCCCCCAGCTGAGCGCAGTACATGCTTTTATCTGCATCAATGATGCTAAGGTGTAGATGGTCGGCATCGTTACCAGAAGCAACAATCACCAACAATTTGTCCTGATCCTTCCACATCGAAATTATGGTATAACAAGCACAAGAATGACACTACTTCCTCAGATGTCTATGGACATGCTGTATGCCCATCAAGATTCTGACTTTTTTTGTAGGTGCACAACATAACGTATCCAATCGATGTGCATCACAACTTGCTATGGTAATTGCTGCGCCAAAAACCTCAAGAGATTGCACAGAATCGTGACATGCCCAGTCCATCGTGCAAATTAATCTTATATCCATTGACTCCACCTAGTCTTCCCGCTGCCTCAGGAAAGCAGTGAACATTATCAAATGTCACCCCGTCCGAGTAATCCTTTCTTCCATCCTCTTCCGAAGGACATAAAATTTGAAAGTTTTAATTCACGTACCAAAATCTCCAAGAACAGCTTTTTCCAACTGCTAACACATTGCTAAACAGACCTCTTAAATTCTAATCTTTATTTCCTTGTGCTGCTTCTCTAAAGCTGTGACATTGTATTCTTCACTCGGCTCTCTTACCCTAAGGTACTTTGATAGTATGACCTTCCTGGATAGCACGCTAAACAACAATTTTCCCAGTCTCTCGTTATGTGTGACAATACCACTAAATCTAATCTAAATCTGTGCTGACTGCACTTGATGTTATTATGTACTTCTAAACAATTTGCTGTTACCTCCTTTATAATAGATTCGAACATGCTTCCAATGACAGACGTTAAGCTGACGATAGTTGTGTTATATGTGTCTTCAAATCATTTTCGTCTCAGGGTCTTGCAGATTTTTCAATTCTCCGGAAGAAAGGATGATAAAGACCACAAGACCAGAAGACTTGGCAGCAGAAATTCGGCCCCTGGAACCTGCTCCGCCATTCAATTAAGTGGTGAAGTTTCTCAACCAAATTCCCTCGCCTTCTCCTTGGAACCCTTGATCCCATTAACAATGACGAACCTTATCTATCTCTGTTTTAAATATACTCAGTGACATGGTCTTCAATTAAATTGAATTTATTGTCATGTGTTCCGAGGCACAGTGAAAGGATTTGCCTTGTGAGCAATACAGGCATATCATATAGTTAAATGTGATAGATGGATTCTATAGATGGGAAGTTGGCCTTTGTGATTGTCTGGGCCGAGTACACCACTCTCTGTAACCGTCTCCGATCATGTTTAGTGCAGTTACAGCTTTCTATTGCAATGAATTCCATAGTTTCACGACTCTCTGGTTGAAAAACTTTTTCATACTTCCCTTTACTCTAAGCCAGTGCCCTTAGGTCTTGGTCTTTCCTGGTAATGGGAACATCTTCCCAACATCTATTCTACACCTTCCAGTAGTCTGTAAGTCTTAATTAGATCTGCCTCATCCGTCTACACTCCACATACCCACAATCCTCAAACCTTTCCTCATATGTTAAGCCTTTCATTTCTGGTATTATTTATGGGAACCAACTCTGGACTCACACCTGGGCCAACACATTCTT
>NW_025207292.1:6070-12828 GCF_004010195.1 Chiloscyllium plagiosum | reverse complement strand
AAAGTTAAGGATAATCCAAAGACATTGTGAAACTACATAAACAGCAAGAGAGTAAGGCCTCTCAAAGACCATGAAGGATATCAATGTTTTGAAGGATGTCGGACCTTCAGTAAAAAGACTTTGCTGTTAATGGTTAGAACAATGGTGCAAACATTTACACAGAGATTTCCAGCTCAAGTCACACACAAGGATGTTGGGCTGGGATCATACTGGCCATCAATGGAGCTGCACAATTCTGTTTGGATACTGACATTGTGGAAATAACATACACTGGATATGGTTTATGAGGGATTCAATGTAAGATGCCATCTGCTGCAGGAACCCTTCATCTTTATAACACATTCATTCAGGATTGGGTCCAAGGTATAAAATTACAGAAGGAATATACTTGCAATACATGGTTGTTTTCTGGTCATTGTTACAAATGTTGAACTGCACCTGGACCAGCGCCATGTGCTAGTCCATTGACCAGTCTGCCCCACACACATTTCCCTGTTGTTCAGGTATGTCTCTAACCAGTCTATTGTTTGGGATTGTGTGACTAACTGTCCAGCTCAAGTTAGGAAGCTCACTGAACAGATTTTGGAGATGGCCAGTGTTTTTGGAGGTCGTGGTGAGGGCCAGTAAAACTGTGCCTGAATGTAGGTTTTCTCTCAATGTCATTTCCAACAGCTTTTCTGCCTGCAAGATGGTGTGTTCACCGAACTGGACATGAATTGGCTGTTTACTATAGTCACTGAACTGTAATACTTAGGTGTGCGCTCTGGTAAGTCAATTATTGTTCACTTCAATTGCTTTCAACTGAAAAACAATGATGTTTGGTTTAGTTTAAAATACATAAGAAATAAAGTGATATTAATTCATCATTATACAGAATGTAAAAATGACCTGCTGTATATTTCCCACAGACGAATCAAGCAACAATCAGATATTGTCTGGAAAGCAAGTTTATGTGAACAGGACTACGTCCCAGGCAACATCACCATCCTCTGTGGTAGGTTCTGTCCCACTGACAGGACACAGCTAGGCAGAGGCGGACAGCTCCTTGACATACAGTCAATATGGGGAGGCATGGTTGCTCAATGGTTAGCACTGCTGCCTCATAGCACCAGAGACCCAGGTTTGATTCCAGCCTTGGGCCACTGCCTGTGTGGAGTTTGCACATTCTCCCCGTGTCTGCATGGCTTTACTCCCACAGTCCAAAGAAATGCGGATCAGATGAATTGGCCATGGTAGTGGGTTGCTCTTTGGAGGGGGTTGGCGTGGAATGATTGGACCAAAGGGTCTGTTCCCACACTGTAGGAAATCTAAAATAATCATAGTGCTCAGCATTGATGTGGATCCTGTGGCGGCTAGACTGCTCTGTGGCAGGTTATGGGGAACCAATAAAAGGGAAACCAAAAATTGACGACATCATCACCGATCTGCCTGCTGCAGATACACTCCTCCATTTCATATATCGGGAACAAGGACTAACTTCACATTTTGCAGACACTCCACACTGTGATATCTACTGAATGGTACAGACTTTAAACAGATTAAGCAACGAATGACGATGCATCCATGAGATATTATGGCCCATCGGCAGCAGCACAATCATATTCTGTACAACTCATACAGTCTGCAACTTCCTGGACAGACATAAATCCCACTGTACAGTGACCACCACGGCCAGACATCTCTCCCAATGTACAATAACCATCACGGCCCGACATACCTCCCACTGTACAGTAACCATCACGGTCCAACTATCTCCCATTGTACAGTAACCATCACGGCCCGACATCTCTCCCACTGTACAGTAAACATCACGGCCCAACATACATCCCACAATACAGTATCCATCACACCCCGACATACCTCCAACTGTACAGTAACCATCCCGGCCTCACATATCTTCCACTGTACAGTAACCATCACAGCTCGGCATACCTCCCACTGTACAGTAACCATCACGGCCCTACATACCTCCTACTGTACAGTAACCATCACAGTCCAACTACGTCCCATTGTACAGTAACCATCACGGCCCGACATCTCTCCCATTGTACAGTAAACATCACGGCCCAACATACATCCCACAATACAGTATCCATCACACCCCGACATACCTCCAACTGTACAGTAACCATCACGGCCTCACATATCTCCCACTGCACAGTAACCATCACGGCCCGACATACCTCCCACTGTACAGTAAACATCACGGCCCGACATACCTCCCACTGTACAGTACCCATCACAGCTCGGCATACCTCCCACTGTACAGTAACCATCACAGCCCGACATACCTCCCACTGTACAGTAACCATCATGGCCCGACATACCTCCCACTGTACAGTAACCATCACAGCCCGACATCCCTCCCATTGTACAGTCACTGTCATGGCTCGACATACCTCCCACTGTACAGTAAACATTATCGCCTGACATACCTCCCACTGTACAGTAACCATCACGGCCCGACATAGCTCCCACTGTACAGTAACCATCACAGCCCGACATCCCTCCCACTGTCCAGTCACTGTCATGGCTCGACATACCTCCCACTGTACAGTAAACATTATGGCCTGACATACATCCCACTGTACAGTAACCATCATGGCCCGACATCCCTCCCACTGTACAGTCACTGTCATGGCTCGACATACCTCCCACTGTACAGTAACCATCACCGCCCGACATACCTCCCACTGTACAGTAACCATCACAGCTCGACATACATCCCACTGTACAGTAAACATTATGGCCTGACATACCTCCCACTGTACAGTAAACATTATGGCCTGACATACCTCCCACTGTACGGGCACCATCACGGCCCGACATACCTCCCACTGTACAGTAACCATCACGGCCCGACATACCTCCCACTGAACAGTAACCATCACACCCCGACATACCTCCCAAAGTAAAGTAACCATCACTGCCCAACATACCTCCCACTGCACAGTCACTGTCATGGCTCGACATACCGCCCACTGTACAGTAACCATCACGGCCTGACATACCTCCCCCTGTACACTAACCATCACTGCCCCACATACCTCCAACTGTAGAGTAACCATCACAGCTCGACATACCTCCCACTGTACAGTAACCATCATGGCCCGACATACCTCCCACTGTATTGTAACCCTCACGGCCCGATATACCTCCCACTGTCCAGTCACTATCATGGCTCTACATACCTCCCACTGTACCGTAACCATCACAGCCCAACATACCTCCCACTGTACAGTAACCGTCACGGCCCGACATACCTCCAACTGTAGAGTAACCATCACAGCTCGACATACCTCCCACTGTCCAGTAAACATGACGACCCGACATACCTCCCACTGTCCAGTAAACATGACGACCCGACATACCTCCCACTGTACAGTAACCATCACAGCCCGACATACCTCCCACTGTACAGTCACTGTCATGGCTCGACATACCTCCCAATGTACAGTAACCATCACGGCCTGACATACCTCCCACTGTACAGTAACCATTATGGCATGACATACCTCCCACTGTACAGTAACCAAACCGGCACGACATAACTCCCACTGCACCGTAACCGTCACAGCCCAACATACCTCCCACTGTACACTAACCATCACTGCCCGACATACCTCTAACTGTACAGTAACCATCACAGCCCGACATACCTCCTACTGTACAGTCACTGTCACACGGCCCAGCATACCTCCCACTGTACAGTCACTGTCATGGCTCGACATACCTCCCACTGTACCGTAAACGTTACAGCCCGACATACCTCCCACTGTATTGTAACCCTCACGGCCCAACATACCTCCCACTGTACAGTAACCATCATGGCCCGACATTCCTCCCACTGTATTGTAACCCTCATGGCCCGATATACCTCCCACTGCGCAGTAACCATCACGGTCCGACATACCTCCCACTGTACCGTAACCATCACAGCCCAACATACCTCCCACTGTACAGTAACCGTCACGGCCTGACATACCTCCCACTGTATTGTAACCCTCACGACCCAACATATCTCCCACTGTACAGTAACCATCATGGCCCGACATACCTCCCACTCTTCAGTAACCATCAAGAGCTCAGTGCTTAGTACTGCTGCCTCACAGCACCAAAGTCCTAGGTTCAACTCCGGCCTTGGGTGTCTGTGTGGAGTTTGCACATTCCCCCAGCGTCTGCGTGCGTTTGCGCCATGTGCTCCGGTTTTCTCCCACCGTCTACAGATGCGCAGGTCAGCCGAATTGGCCATACTAAATTGCCCACAGTGTTAGGGCAATTAGTCGGGGTTAAATGTAGGGCAGACGAATGGATCTGGTTGGGTTGCTCTTCTGATGATTGGTGTGGATTGGTTGGGCTGATGGACCTGTTTCCACAATGTAGGAAATCTAATCTAAACTCCAAGGTTCAAGTCAGGAATATGATGGAATAGTCACTTGTCTGAATGAGTGCAACTCCAACGGTACTCTCGTATGGACTTACGAGCAACAGGCAACACAGTTGTGTCGGGAATATCCTGTCTCACAAACGTGATGGATTATTTTGAGGAAATGACAAAATTGATTGATGAGGGCATGGGGCTCGATGTTGGCCGATTGGACCTTAGCAAGGCCTTTGATATGGTTCCTTATGGCAGGCTCATACAGAAGATGAAGTGAAATGGGATCAGCGGTCAGTTAGTAAGATGGATAGAGAACTGCTTGGTCATAGAAGACAGAGTAGTGATGGAACAGTGTTTTTGTGACTGGAGCTGTGTAAATAGATTGGTGGAGTTGCAAATTATGAGGATGATTGCCAGAGAATACAGCAGGATTTCGGTCAGCTGCAGACTTGGACTGAAAAATCACGGATGTAACTTTATCTGGGCAGTTGCGACGTGATGCGTTTTAGAAGGTTTAATGCAGGAGAGAAGTATAAAGTGGATGGAAAAATTACTGGCCGCATCAAAATCCGAAGTGATCTAGGTGTACAGCTCCTCAGTTCCCTGAAAGTGGTAACATGGGTGGATAGGGTGATCAAGAAGACTGACGGCAAACTTGCAGACATACACCGCAGCATGCTGTATGAACATTAGCAGGTCATATTGCAGTTGTAGGGAAACTTAGTTCGAGGTACATTTAGAATATTGTGTACAGTACTGGTTGCCACACCAGCAGAACGATATGGAAGTGTTGGAGATGGTATGGAAAAGTTTTACCAGAACCTTGTCTGGTCTGGAGGGGATTAGCCAGAAGGATATATTGAACAAACATGGTTTGTGTGCAGCTGGGCATCATTGGCTATGGGGCTACCTGATAGATATTTACAAAATTATCAGAGCCATAGATAGAAGGACAGTTTTAGGGAAAAGGGAGGAAGTTCAGGAAATGTGATAGGTAAGGTGTTTTTTTCGCTGTTCCAGACAGAATATGAATGCACTGATAGAGGGAAAGAAGCCAATATAGCAAGGTTTAAGAGGCATGTTGGCACAAGTATTACTAAGTAGAATGACATAGAAGGTATCAGAGCAAAAACTTTTATTTTAACTTTAGAATGGCATCATGTGTCAGTGCGAGTTTGCTGGGATGAAGGGCCTGTTCCTGTGCTGGACTGTTCTTTAAAACAAGATTTGTGCGGGAATGGCAAGAGGTTGACTGAATGATGACTGATGATCAACAGCCACATTCAATGGATCGCTCAACAACTTGCAGCTTCATACCCTCCCACCCACAGCAGGGAAAATCAATATGGAGAATTGGACGTGAAAGTCCGAGCTGGTAACTGGTGACTTCATCTCGCCCCTCGCTCCGACCACCTTCTATCTTGGACACCAACATCTCGGCGGACACTGCACAGACAGAAGCTGCATGCACTCCACACCCACCAATGCAGACATCTGACACATGCCAGCCTCACCATGCCATCCCAGCACATTTCCGACACACTGACAGTATGCTTCTGTACTTCAATGCTGCAGCTCAGGGTGCACTGACAACTCTCCTTGCAATACTCCGGCAAGGACACTGTGCTCAGGGACACACACCCAGCTCATGGACTGTCCCTCTGGGCTGCTCACTCCGTGTTTGTACACACTCAATGCTGCTGCAAGGACACTGTGCTCAGGGACATCCACCCAGTTCATGGACTGTCGGTCTGGGCTGCTCACTCCATGTTTGTACACACTCAATGCTTCTGCAAGGACACTGTGCTTAGGGACACACACCCAGCTCATGGACTGTCCCTCTAGGCCTGCTCACTCCGTGTTTGTACACACTCAATGCTGCTGCAAGGACACTGTGCTCAGGGACACCCACCCAGTTCATGGACTGTCCCTCTGGGCTGCTCTCTCCGTGTTTGTACACACTCAATGCTGCTGCAAGGACACTGTGCTCAGGGACACCCACCCAGTTCATGGACTGTCCCTCTGGGCTGCTCTCTCCGTGTTTGTACACACTCAATGCTGCTGCAAGGACACTGTGCTCAGGGACACCCACCCAGTTCATGGACTGTCCCTCTGGGCTGCTCTCTCCGTGTTTGTACACACTCAATGCTGCTGCAAGGACACTGTGCTCAGGGACACCCACCCAGTTCATGGACTGTCCCTCTGGGCTGCTCTCTCCGTGTTTGTACACACTCAATGCTGCTGCAAGGACACTGTGCTCATTGACACACACCCAGCTCATGGCCTGTCCCTCTGGGCTGCTCACTCGGTGTTTGTACACACTCACTTTGAACTGACTTGAATACTCACAGAATTATTGCCTTGCCTTACCCTGCCC
>NW_025207292.1:0-2368 GCF_004010195.1 Chiloscyllium plagiosum | reverse complement strand
TTCCTACCAACAGGGACATGACCTTTGACTGCTCATTGTCCCCCAGACAAATGTCCTGCAGCCACTGTGACATTCTTAACCCCACTATCCTGGAATTACAGAAACACTGACATCTTCTTCACTTTCCCGACTCCCCTGTGCCTATTGCTTCTCCTTCCTTCTCCATCCACTCCTGTACAGTCAGGCTGCTTGTGGGGCCACAGACATGGCTCTGACTTCACTCCTCTGAACAGCCAATACCTTCATCAGCTTCCAAACTGGGAATCTGAATTGGGAGGGAGACACCAGGATATTCTTGTATTCCCTGACTGTTTCTGTCCGATTGCTTAGTTCCCCAGACCCTTCCTTCTTCCAGGCCGTCATGTCTGCAGGGTGATCTGCTCTGCGTGTGTGTTATCCACCTAACTCTCAGCATCACAGATCTCCCATAGGGTCTCTAGTCACTGTCTGAGCTCCATGACCCAGTGTCCATCAAGGACACGAGCAGGGGGCTATGACTTCCCAATGTAACAGAACACATTTTCCATCTGACAAGTATGTCTTACCATGTCTTAAAATGCAACATGTCTGGAGTAACTTAATTATTACTTAGAATGAAGTTAACATTCGGGAAATAGCAATATGGTTAAGTCCCTTATTCAACTGTGGCTTACTGAGGATAATTTATTATATTGGCTCACAATTTCACTTGTCCCTCTTATTTCTGTGTTCAACCCTTATTTCAGAAGTTGAAAAAATAAATTTGCTGACTTACAACAATTAACTGACAGTCACTAATAACAGTGTATTTATCAGCCAGTGACTTTACAGCCTTTTCTGTGATGGCTCTTGCATTTCTTTCAAACTCAGTGCAGGTAGGTCCCAGCAGCAGAAAGTTATTTCTGTGACTCCCAGGTACGTGTAATCCTCCAGCTCACACTCCACTCTGCTCCCTCACAGGGTCACCATCTCTGTGACACCCAGGGACGTATAATCCTCCAGCTTCCACTCCACTCTGCTCCCTCACAGGGTCACCATCTCTGTGACTCCCAGGTACATGTGATCCTCCAGCTCCCACTCCACTCTGCTCCCTCACAGGGTCACCGTCTCTGTAACTCCCAGGTGCATGTAGTACTCCAGCTTGTACTCCACTCTGCTCCCTCACAGCTTCACCGTCTCTGTGACTACCAGGTACGTGTAATCCTCCAGCTGCCACTGCACTCTGCTCCCTCACAGGTTCACCGTCTCTGTGACTCCCAGGTACGTGTAATCCTCCAGCTCCCACTGCACTCTGCTCCCTCACAGGGTCACCGTCTCTGTAACTCCCAGGTGCATGTAGTACTCCAGCTTGTACTCCACTCTGCTCCCTCACAGCTTCACCATCTCTGTGACTCCCAGGTACGTGTAATCCTCCAGCTCCCACTGCACTCTGCTCCCTCACAGGGTCACCGTCTCTGTGACTCCCAGGTACGTGTAAGACTCCAGCTCCACCTCCATTCCACTCCCTCACAAGGTCACCGTCTCTGTGACTCCTAGGCACGATAAGGCCTTGATCCTCAGTGCTGATTTATATCCTCCCACGTTGCTGTCTCTGTAACTCCCAGGTATGTTAGCCTCATGCTCCTGCTGCAAGTTGCTCCCTCACATGGTCACTTCCTCTGTGACTCGGTCGTGATTTCGAGCCTCCTGCTTTGCTGCTTCTCTATCTCCAAGTCCCAGTCGGCCTCGATCCTCGCTGCTGATTTATATTCACCCACTCTGTGCTGATCTCTCTCAAGTTCTCTCCCTTTGTGACTCCCAGGTAATGGTAGGCCTCAAGCCTCAGCTGAGATTTATAACATCCCATTCTGCTCTGCTCTCTTACAGGACCGCTGTTGTGCCTGGAAGACAGTGGGAAAGAGGAGGATTAGACATAGCAGAGGGTTTTACAGTGATTGAGCGAGCTATATGGGATGGAACAAGTTTTGTGGGGAGCTAGGCAGACCTGCAGCAACTAAAGAAGCTTACTGGAAGATACTGTGAGAGTTTCAGACACTGAAAAAGGCAAAGGAAATAGAGAGATGGTGGCTTGTTCGTGACGGAGCTTTGTACAGTCTAAAGGGCTTTTTCTGAATTGGTTATGGTGATGTGTAGACTTCAATAAAAGGAAATTGACATCCAGCAAATGTTGTCTGGTCCTGGAGACTTGGATGGAGACTTGGATGCGACAGACTTGCATGTGACAGAGTGAGAAGACTTGCAGTAACTGGGGGGAATATAAGCCTTTGGGGCACTGGTGGTTTTCAAGGACCCTCAGAACATGAGGAGGTGCAGAGAATGGGAGCATTCCAAATAGTGGGATTGTAGGAGCTGGAAATCCTGAGATGTATAAGGAGGAAGAAAAGCGCCA
>NW_025207291.1:10398-12828 GCF_004010195.1 Chiloscyllium plagiosum | reverse complement strand
GGGCACTCCCCTGAAGAACTCCTGCAGAGATGTCCTGGAGCTGAGATGACTGACCTCCAACAACCACAATCATCTTCTATGGGCCAGGTCTGACTTTCAGGTCCTTTCATGGCCTCAGGCTCCTCATTTGCACTATCTCCCCCAGCTCTACAACGTCAGAGATTTCTATATCCTCCATTGTTGAAGACTGTATCTACAGTTTCCTAGGCAATAACTACTGACCACCCTTCCAAACTGCTCAATCTCTCTAGCTCTTGGTATCAGGAGAGTCTCCAAGGGCACACTCTGCTTTATATTCCCCCTTTGCATTGGGACAACAACGTGCCATCCACAGAAATTCAGGCCCAACCCTACAGAACCAGGGATCAGGAACCCGCAGACTGATAGCACACAGATTTCCACATGTTTAATGATCATACAGAAATAAAAAAAAACAGAAATTTCTGGAGAAGCTCAACAGGTCTGACAGCATCTGTTGACAGAAAGCAGTCAACATTTAAGGGTCACTAGACATAGATTTTCTCTCCACAGATGCTGCCAAACGTGCTGAATTTCTCCAGCAATTTTTGTTTTGTTTTTGTCAGATTTCCAGCACTCCTAGTTTTGTTTTATACAAAACAAAAACAAGAAATGAGATGTAAAGCCAGTTGTGTCTGTAGTCAGTAACTGAGACGCCGCTGTTAATGCGAGTGGCTGTTATCCTTGAGTAGCTGAAAGGCACTGGCTGTTTTCAAGCTGAGTGGTTTAGGTGGTGGGAACATTGCTCTCTTTCTACATCTTGAGAGCAAAGACAAGAGGGGGAGAAAGGTTTAAAGCTGCTCACCCAAGCACTCACCTCTGGCCCAGTGCTGCTGGAAGGTGCTTTGTGGCTCAAGCGAGTCTCCTCCTGTGATGTATCAAGGGACTGTCTGGCACGTCGCCCAGTCTTCACAATCTGGAAGGGGGAGGATTGGTGATACAAAGAGAAACAGCTCACAACCCAATAGGGTAGAACGGACTGTGTTGATTAGCCTGTGGTGAGTTCATATACATGTTCAACATGCTCCCCTGCTGCCTCAGTGTTTCTTTGTTACTGCTTCAATCAAAAGCACCACCTCCCCTCAACCCCATCAGTCATATCAGTAACTCTCAGATTTCAGCTGAGATTCAGTAAATCAGAAGACTCAGCTCTCAAGTCTGAATATCCACATCATAGACCTGGGTACAGAATCCAGGTCAACCCTCACTGTGCAGCACTGAGGGAAGGTACTGTCATTTGGATTAGCTGTTATGCAATGGGTTCATTAACAGGAAATGAAAGATCTCATGGTTCCTACTGGAAGATGAGTAGAGGGGTTGAGTACAGAGACCTACATTTATCCCTGAACGAGCATCACTAAAACTGACAATCTGCTTTCTTTTAACTCATTCACGGGATATCGACGATGCTGGCCAGCCCACTCCGAACCACCCAAAGGACATTTCAGGGTCAACCACATTGCTGTGGGTCTGGAGTCACATGTGGACCAGACCAGGTAAGGATGGCAGATTTCTTTCCTTAAAAGACATGAGTGAACCAGATGGGTTTCCTGACAATTGGCAATGGCTCCATGGTCACAACTAGACTCCTAATCCCAGATTTTTTAAAAAAATTGAATTTAAAGACCACCATCTGCCATAGCAGGATTTGAACCTGGGTCCCCAGAACATTATCCCTGGGTCTCTGGATTAATATTCTCGAAACAATACCACGAGGCTATCACCTCCCCTATCATCTCCATATCACTGTAGCTTGTAAATGACCTTATCTTGTGTGAAGGTTTTCTAGCCAACAGTAAGTAATTCACTGGCTCTGAAGCACTTTGATGTCTTTCTCCATCCTCTCCCTATCTCATCCACATGCACCTCATGTGCCCACCCACCCCTCATCACACCTCCCCTATCATCTCCATATCACTGTAGCTTGTAAATGACCTTATCTTGTGTGAAGGTTTTCTAGCCAACAGTAAGTAATTCACTGGCTCTGAAGCACTTTGATGTCTTTCTCCATCCTCTCCCTATCTCATCCACATGCACCTCATGTGCCCACCCACCCCTCATCAGCTGTTTTCCAAACCCGGGTCTTTCTCTCTCTCACACATGTTCTCCCCCCCACTTCTCCCTCTCTGCCACTCCTCTCGCGCTATAGACACCCACCTCTGTCCCCATTCCCGTCCTCGCTGTTTCTCTATCCACCTCAGTATTCCACTTTCTCTCTATACCACCTCACTCTTTATCTATCCTCTCCCTCTCTATATCCATCCCCACTATAACCACACCCTCTCCCGCTCTGTATCCCAAACTGCTCTTTCCCTCCTCTACCCCCACTTTCTCTATATCCCTCTCAATACGACCCCTCTCCCCATCTGTCTCTCCCTATCCCACATCTCACTCTCTATTCTACTACTCTCT
>NW_025207291.1:0-5723 GCF_004010195.1 Chiloscyllium plagiosum | reverse complement strand
CTCTATCACATTCCCTCTCTCCCTCTCTATATCTCAATTACATTCTCTCACTATCACATTCTCTCTCTTTCTCTCACATTCTCTTTCTCTAGCACATTCTCTCTCCCTCTCGCTATATTCTCTCTCCCTCTCACGTTCTCTCTCAATCCATTCCCTCTCCCTATATCACATTCTCTCTATCATATTCTGTATCACATTCTCTCGATCATGTTCCTTCTCTGTCCATTTCATTCCCACCCTCTCTCTCTATCACATTCTCTTTAACGCATTGTGTGTGTGTGCCTCTCTTTCTCTCTACCACATTCTCTATCACAATCTGTCTCTCTATCACATTCGCTTTATCTATCACACACTCTCTTTCAAATTGTCTCTCTCTCTACCACATTCTCTAACATAGTCTCTGTCTCTCTATCACATTCTCTTTATCCATCACACACTCTCTCTTTCATATTGTTTCTCTCTACCACACACACTGTCTGTCACATTGCCTCTCTCTGACATTCTATCTCTACCACATTCTCTTGCTCTCTCTATCACATTCCCTCTCTATCTCTACCACATTCTCTATCACATTCCTTCTCTCTTTCTATCACATTCCCTCTCTATCTCTACCACATTCTCTCTCTCAATCACATTCCCTCTCTATCACAGAATTTATAGCAAAAGTTTCCAGTGTGATGTAACTGAAATTATATATTGAAAAAGACCCGGATTGTTTGTTAAGTCTCTCATCTTTTAGAATGACCATGTTGGTATCAGTTCGTTCACATGTAAATTGCAAAACGTTTTTGTAGAAGTTACATTCTCAAGTGAACTCTAACAATTGATGTCATATTGGCCCCGATAATGTATGGAAGGTGTTAGCTCCCTGTGAGGCTGTCTGTGCCACAATGGTCAGACTGATTCTCATCTAAAAAATGGACTTATGGAATCTTATGTGGATTCATGAAGTTTTTGAGCAAAATAAAATGTAATTCTGCAAGTATAACTTCACCCTACACTTATATGTGCATGTGCGTGCGTGTGTTTGGGGGGAGGGGGATTATGAGCGTCTGTGAGAGCTGTGAGAGTATGTGTGTGAGTGTAAAGGGCTTTAGGTCTGTGAGAGGGTGTGTGTGGGACTGTATGTGTAAGTGTATGAGAGAGAGAGTGTGTGTGTGTGTGTGTGTGTAGTGCAATGGGGGTCACCTGTAGTGTGACATGAACCCAAAGTCACAGTTGAGGCCACCCCCATGGGTACCGAACTTGGCTATCAGCCTCTGTTCGACCACTTTTCGCTGCTGTCTGTCCCGGAGTCTGCCTTGGAGGACGGTCACCCGAAGGTCCGAGGTCGAATGTCCTGGACCGCTGAAGTGTTCCCCGACTGGGAGGGAACACTCCTGTCTGTTGATTGTTGTGCGATGTCCATCCACCCATTGCCGTAGCCTCTGTTTGGTCCCACCGATGTACCATGCCTCAGGGCATCCTTGCCTGCGGCGTATGAGGTAGACAATGTTGGCTGCCACGTACATGGTGGGAGGTGTCCCCACACATAATGGTGGTATCTGTGTCGACATTCTGACACGTCTTGCAGTGCCTACCGCTGGGCAGTTTGCAATGAACAATGATCTATTTGAGGTTTGGTTGTTGTTTAAAGGTGAGAAGTGGAGGTGTGGGGAAGGTCTTGGCGAGATGCTCATCCTCATCGATAATGTGTTACAGGCCGCGAAGAACATGGCGTAGTTTGTCGGCTCCTGGGAAATACAGGACAACGAAGGTTACCCTGTCAGTTGCAGCACGTGGCTGTCTCCTGAGGAGGTCATTACGGTTCCTCTCTGTGGCATGTCAGAACTGGCAGTCGATGAGTTGAGCATCGTACCCCGTTCTTGTGAGGGCATCCCTGAGTACTTCCAGGTGCCCGTCATGTTTCTCCTCATCTGAGCAGATCCTGTGCATGAGTAGGGCTTGTCCATAGGGGATGGCAGTTTTAATATGTTTCAGGTGGAAGCTGGAGAAGTGTAGTATCGTGACGTTATCCGTGGGTTTGTGGTAGAGTGTGGTGCTGTATGGAGATGTATCTATCCGAGAATAGTTTTATCAGTGACTCCTCGCCATGGGTCCAAAGGAAAAAAATGTCGTCAATGTACCTGGTGTGTAGTGTTGGTTGGAGGTCCTGTGTAGAGAAGAAGTCTTGTTCGAACTTGTGCATGAAAATCTAGGCATATTGGGGTGAAAATTTGATCCCATGGCTAATCCATGTGTCTGGATGAAGAACTGGTTGTCAAAGGTGAAGACGTTGTGATCGAGGATAAAGTGGATGAATTGTAGGACAGTGTTTGGAGATTGGCAGTTGTTGGTGTTGAGTACTGAGGCTGCTGCCACGATGCTGTCATTGTGGGGGATGCTGGTGTAGAGTGCTGAAATGGCCATTGTGACGAGGAATGTTCCTGGTTCGACTGGTCTCTGGGTGCTGAGTTTCTGTAAGAAATTTGTAGTGTCGTAACAGAAGCTGGGGGTTCCTTGGGGGTTTCAAGACATCTTCGACATAGCCAGAGAGGTTCTCACACAGAGTCTCATTGCCTGATACGATGGGACATCCTGGTGTGTTGGCTTTGTATATCTTCGGAAGGCAGTAGAAGTCGCCTACGCAAGAAGTACGTGGGATGATTGGGTCGGAAGAACTGGGTCCAAAGTCCTGATCAATGTGTTTAGTTCACTGGCGTGTTGTTTGGTTGGGTCGGCTGGTAGTTGCCTGTAGTGTTCCTGGTGTTCAGTTGTCAGTACATTTCAGTTGTATAGTTTAGATTACTTACAGTGTGGAAACAGGCCCTTCGGCCCAACAAGTCCACACCGACCTGCCGAAGCGCAACCTACCCAGACCCATTACCCCACATTTACCCCTGCCCCTAACACTACGGGCAATTTAGCATGGCCAATTCACCTAACATGCACGTTTTTGGACTGTGGGAGGAAACCCACGCAGACAGGGGGAGAATGTGCAAACTCCACACAGTCAGTCAACTGAGACGGGAATTGAACCCAGGTCTCTGGCGCTGTGAGGCAGCAGTGCTAACCACTGAGCCACAGTGCTGCCCACCAATCTGTAGTAGTCTGTTCTATTCTAAATAACGATGGCTCCTCCTTTTTCTACTGGTTTGATGACAATGTTGTGATTGATTTTGAGAGCATGGATGGTGTTGCATTGTGATCGGGTGACGTTCTGCTCTACATGTGGGTACAGCTGATGAACCTGGCATTTACATATTTCCTGATGGTTCGAGCATATATGTCAAGCCCATGGCAGCGGCCCTCCGGTGGGGTCCAAGTTGACTCCTTCTTTGGTTGCTCCTCTACAAATCCCTGTGATGACTGTTCTGGTTCGTCGGTGGGCTTATTGGGATCACTGCTGGCATCTTGAAAAAATTCCCGGAGTCTCATTTGGTCTGATGAATTCCTCCATGTCTAGATTAGATTAGATTAGATTACTTACAGCGTGGAAACAGGCCCTTCGGCCCAACAAGTCCACACCGACCCGCCGAAGCGCAACCCACCCATACCCCTACATTTACCCCTTACCTAACACTAGGGGCAATTTAGCATGGCCAATTCACCTTCCCCGCACATCTTTGGACTGTGGGAGGAAACCGGAGCACCCGGAGGAAACCCACACAGACAAGGGGAGAACGTGCAAACTCCACACAGTCAGTCGCCTGAGGCGGGAATTGAACCCGGGTCTCTGGCGCTGTGAGGCAGCAGTGCTAACCACTGTGCCACCCACTACAGAGTTCTTACAGAAACTCAGCACCCACGGACCATTCGAACCAGGAACATTCCTCGTCACAATGGAGGTTTCAGCACTCTACACTAACAGCCCCCCAATGATGGCATTGCAGGTACAGCCTCAGTATTCAATACCAACAGCTACCAATCTCTGAGCACTGTCCACTTTATCCTCGATCACAACATCTTCACCTTTGACAACCAGTTCTTCATCCAGACACATGAAACAGCCATGGGGACCAAATTTGCACCCCAATATGCCAACATTTTTACACACAGGTTTGAACAAGACTTCTTCTATACGCAGGATCTCCAACCAACATTATAACCAGGTACATTGATGACATTTTCCTCCTCTGGACCCATGGCGAGGAGTCACTGATTAAACTACGCAATGATATCAACAAGTTTCATTCCACCATCAAACTCACCATGGACTACTCTCTACTATCTGTCTCATTCTTGGACACATGCGTCTCCATCAAGGACAGGCACCTCAGCATCACACTCTATCGCAAACCCACAGACAACCTCACAATGCTACACTTCTCCAGCTTCCACCCAAAACATATTAAAACAGCCATTCCCTATGGACAAGCCTTACACATACACAGGAGCTGTTCAGATGAGGAGGAACATGACGGGCACCTGGAAGTACTCAGGGATGCCCTCATAAGAACTGGGTACAATGCTCAACTCATTGACCGCCAGTTCCGACCTGCCACAGCAAGGAACCATAATGACCTCCTCAGGAGACAGACACGTGCTGCAACTGACAGGGTACCCTTCGTTGTCCTGTACTTCCCAGCAGCTGAAAAATTACGCCATGTTCTTCGTGGCCTGCAGCACATTATCAATGAGAATGAGCACCTCGCCAAGACTTTCCCCACACCTCCACTTCTCAGCTTTAAACAACTGCCAAACCTCAAACAGATCATTGTTCGTAGCAAACTGCCCGGCTTTCAGGACAATACCATACAACCTTGTCACGGTAGACGCTGCAAGACATGTCAGAGTGTGGACATATATACCATTACGCGTGGGGACACCTCCCACCATGTATGTGGCAGGTACTCATATGACTTGGCCAACATTGTCTATATCATACGCTGTAGGCAAGGATGGTACATTGGTGAGACCGGGCAGAGGCTACGGCAACGGATGAATGGGCACTGCACAACAATCAACAGACAGGAGTGTTCCCTCCCAGTCAGAGAACACTTCAGTGGTCCAGGACATTCGACATTGGACCTTCGGGTGACCGTCCTCCAAGGCAGACTTCGGGACAGGCACCAACAAAAAATGGCCGAGCAGAGGCTGATAGCCAAGTTCGGTACCCATGGGGATGGCCACAACCGGGACCTTGGGTTCATGTCACACTACAGGTGACCCATTGCACTATATACAGACACACACACACACACACACACACATATAAGTTTGTGGCGTGAATTTGTACTTGCAGAATTACATTTTATTTTGCTCAAAAACTTCTGTAAATCCATTTTTTAGATGAGAATCAGTCTGACCATTGCGGCACAGACAGCCTCACAGGGAGCTAACACCTTCAATACCTTATCAGGGCCGACATGACATCAATTGTTAAAGTTCACTTGAGAATGTAACTCTAAAAAAAAATTTGGGATTTACATGTGAACGAACTGAAACCAACATGGTCATTCTAAAAGATGAGAGACTTAACAAACAATCCGGGTCTTTTTCAATATATAATTTCAGTTACATCACACTGGAATCTTTTGCTATAAATTCTGTGTCTTACAATCTTATTCTGCACAACCACCTGATGAAGGAGCAGCGCTCCGAAAGCTAGTCCTTCTAAATAAACCTATTGGACTATAACCTGGTGCTGTATTATTTCTAACTTTGTACATCCCAGTCCATGACCGGCGTCTCCAAATCATCTCTCCATCATATTCTCTCTCCATCACATTCTCTCTCTCTAT
>NW_025207290.1:10417-12824 GCF_004010195.1 Chiloscyllium plagiosum | reverse complement strand
AACCCCGCCCCCCACCAACTATCCTGTAGACAAATTTTCAACTCCTCTCTCTCCCTCTTCTTTGCCCAGCGAAAATGTGGCACGGGCAACAAACGAGAAATACCAAATCTCTTTTTTCTTCTCTAAAGTGCCCCTCTCGCTACCTTAATTTCTGCCTTAAATCCCCATCTCACTTCCTACCTATGCCATTGGTGCCTATGTGGCGACTTGGAGCTACTTCCCTCCCAATCAACGATTATGAAAGCACAATCAAAGACAACATGAACCCTGGTATTTGGGAGGCAACACACCAACAGTGAGTCAGCCTCGTTTCCACAGAGCCTCCTTTCTATTCACCTACCTATGGAGTCTCCAAGCAACCACCCAAATGTAAAACCTAACTGACACAGCAGTCCCGTGTCGACTCCTGCTCAGTGAGTGCTCCGTCTATACACGAGGTAAGCTTTTTTATATTATAAAATTAATTTCTCGCTCGCCCTCTGGTCCTCGCTGTCACTCCTCCAAATCTTATTGCCGCCTAAAAAAATGAAGAACTCTGATCTCCAGTTTAAGTTTTTGTATATTTTAAATTGTTCTTCCCGTTGATCCTCTGGTCCTCGCGTGTTGCTCCACCCACTCCAAACTGCTGCCGACAAAATGTAGAGGATTTGAGATTCCTGAGTATTCCTGTTCCTGTTTTTGAAGAATAGAATTGGCTATTTTCCATTCTTCTGAGACATCGCCTGTGGTTAAACAAAGTACAAAACTCTCCGTCAATACCTAATTCGTGGGCGGCACGGTGGCACAGTGGTTAGCACTGCTGCCTCACAGCGCCAGAGACCCGGTTTCAATTCCCACCACAGGCGAGTTTGCACATTCTCCCCGTGTCTGCGTGGGTTTCCTCCGGGTGCTCCGGTTTCCTCCCACAATCCAAAAATGTGCAGGTTAGGTGAATTAACCATGCTAAATTGCCCGTAGTGTTAGGTGAAGGGGTAAGTGTAGGGGTCTGGGTGGTATACGTTTTGGCGGGTCGGTGTGGACTTGTTGGGCTGAATGGCCTGTTTCCACACTGTAAGTAATCTAATCTAATCTCAGTAATGTTATGCCTTATCTCCCTCAGATACTGGGTTAGATGCCATTAGGCCTTAAAGTTTTTCAAGGCACTCAAACGACTCCTTTGCTAATGTCAACATGCGCAAGAATATCAACATTGGAAGTATGTTTGCTCGCTGAGCTGGAAGGTTCGTTTTCAGATGGTCCATCACCATACGAGGTAACCACTTCAGGGAACCTCTGAATGAAGCACTGGTGGTGTGGCCTGCTTTCTATTTATATGTTTAAGTTTCCTTGGGCTGGTAATGTCATTTCCTGTCGTGATCTCATTTCCTACGATGATGTAATTTTCTGATCCTTTCCTTAGGGGGTGGCAAATTGGATCCATGTCAATGTGTTTGATGATAGAATTCCGATTGGAATACCATGTTTTAGGAATTTTCGTGCCATTCAGCCATTCCTTTATCGGCGGCACGGTGGGTCAGTGGTTAGCACTGCTGCCTCCCATCATCAGGGTCCTAGCCTCGGGCGACTATCTGTTGGAGTTTGCATAATCTCCCCGTGTCTGCGTGTGTTTCCTCCGGATTCTCCCGTTTATTCCCTCATGCCAAAGATGCGCATGTCAGTTGAATTGGCCATGTGAAATGGCCGATAGTGTTAGCTACATTAGTCAGAGGGAAATGGGTCTGGGTGGGTTACTCTTCGGAGCGTCTGTGTGGACGTTTTGGGCCGAAGGGCCTGTTTCCACAATGTAGATAATCTAGGTTTGTCGCATAGAGCGAACAGCTAATGGGGAGCTTCAAACCAGCATCTACAGGAAAACAACACATACAGAACAAATATTGAACTACACAAGTAATCATTCCAACATCTACAAATGAAGCTGCATTAGAACATTATTTCAACGAGTCACCCCACACTGCAGCACAGAAGAAATACGTAAAGCAGAGGAAAATCACCTATGGAGTGTATTTAAAAGAATGGGTTCCCAATGAATGCAGTCTGCCGATTTCTCAGCAACAAACCCAAACAAGCAGACAAAACGCGTCCAGAAACCGTAGCCACTCTCCCATACATCAATCACATCTCCGAAATGTCTGACAGACTACTCCAACCCATTGGCAACAAACCTACCAATACACTAAAACATAAGATAATGAACTTGAAAAACCCTATAGAAAACTAGCCAAATTAATATCACTTACAAAATATCTTGCAATCACTGTAACAAACATTCCATTAAAAACAGGCAGAAAACTAGCCACCAACATACATGAACATCAACTAGCCACACAACGACATGAGCCACTGTCACTATTATCCTCACATATGGACGAGGAAGGACACCACTTCGACTGGGACAACACATTCATAC
>NW_025207290.1:5089-9059 GCF_004010195.1 Chiloscyllium plagiosum | reverse complement strand
TTGCTTAATCGGAACAGTACCTTCTATATCAACATCATCCACAATTAGATGAGTGCTTCCGATTTTGTCTTTCCCGCATATTTCCCCATGTTATAGTAATAACTCTTTCAGGTCATTTCGATTTTTCTCAGGAAGGAAACCCAAATGTTTATCATAATTTCTGACGACTTCCTCATTCTGCAATTTAATTTGAGTAATGTCAAATTCAGAATCCTCTGAAATTGGTTCTTCTCTTTCTGTTGTGATGATTAGCACTTTCACATACCCTGTAAAAATAGCATTTGGGCATGTTCATGTCAAACATATAGGAGATATTTTCCTGTCTGGAATCTCTATCAAGTAGTACATCGCAATCAATTTCCCTTCGATGTGATAAGGTCCACTAAACATTGCTTTTAAAGGATCACCTATGACTGTAAGCAACACTGTTAATTTATCCTGATAGAAGCGTTGCGATTTTTTGATGTTTTCTCTACTTCTTGTTCACAACCTGCTGCAATATTTTTAAATGCGATCGAGCCAACTCGCCAGCTTCGTTTCCTCGTTCTCTAAAATTTGACACACAGTCCAAATGCGTGGTCTCTGAATACTGACATACTTACTTCTCCTTAATCA
The DNA here is from genome assembly GCF_004010195.1 of Chiloscyllium plagiosum. Lineage (NCBI taxonomy): Eukaryota > Metazoa > Chordata > Chondrichthyes > Orectolobiformes > Hemiscylliidae > Chiloscyllium > Chiloscyllium plagiosum. Next base: position 8,444 of record NW_025207290.1, on the reverse strand, counting down.
ATTTCAATGGTCCACTAACTTGATGCCCAAAGACTAATTCAAATGAACTGAATTTGGTCCATTGATTTGTTGCAACTCTGTCAGTAAACGCGCGAACGGAATTCCCTTATTCAAAACATGGCCTTTAGCTTTCGACACAACCGTCCTAGCGCTCCCTGTGAAACTGGATGGACACAGTAGATTTGAATTGTTTCATTCCTAATCTGTCTGTAACTTTCTTGAAAGTTTGGATATGACGTTTGACACTTTGGAAATCCGTATCGAGTTAAAAAAAATGAATAGTTCTCGACAAACCTTTTGCCTGTGATTTTGCACAATCGGATGGCCTTTGAAAATCTCGTCGGTAAATCCATTATTGCTTGCAAATACTGATTCCCACGTGTTGCTTGACGCAGGGACCTCCACAATCAGTCAAGACTCTTCTAAAAGTTTCCTCAACTGCTGGAATAAATAATAAAGTTACAGGTTTTATTTCCGCCTGTTGTTTTCCAATTACCTGACATGTATGACACATCAGGCAACATTCAGCTATTATCCTCGTGCAATCCAGGCCAGTAGAAATGGGCGGCACGGTGGCTCAGTGGTTAGCACTGCTGTCTCACAGCACCATCGTCTGGCGTTCGCTTCCTCCCCTGTCTGTGTGGAGTTCGCACATTCTCCCCGTGTGTGCGTGGGTTTTCTTCGGGTGGTTCGGTTTCTTCCCACTATCCAAAGATGTGCAGGTCAGGTGAATTGACCATGCTAAATTGCCAAGAGTATTAGGTGCGTTAGTTAGTGGGGAATGAGTTTGGGTGGGTTTCCCTGCGGAGGGGCGGTGTGGACTTGATGGGCGGAAGGACCTGTTTCCACTGTATAGACAATTGAAACAAAAAGAAATATGTTGGTATTTTAATCTATTTCCCTCACTCCTAAATGATCCCAAGTGGTCACTCATACGACACTCGCAACATCTCCATTCTATGGCACACTGGGGACACATTTTGATGCATTTCTGCCCATTTCTCAACTGCTTGAATGTGTGATGGTCGCCATTTCCTCACTAAGACATCATTTTAACAAATAGTAACTGTCACGGCTGCATTGAGATTCCTCTCAATATATGTATTTTGATACAACTGCTTTACATTTTCATTTTTTGCTGCAACTCAGTAGTTTTGCAGAGCTAAAGATATTTGCATGATTACCTCTTTGCACCTGTTTTGTGTCAAATATCTGATCGACCATCGTCTCTGACATTGACACTTCAGACACCTTATCTCTGCCATTTGATCTCTCTGGTTTCAACTGGTCATTCTGTGAACCTGTTACTACACACTCGGGGAAGGTTCCACGGTAAAACTCCTGCATTGCTTCAGTTGTCTGAGTCTCCAGTGGCTTTTCAAACACAGTAGATGTCACAGGTGAATCAGCAATATCTTTCGAAAAGACAAAATATATTCCTGGAGCTGAGAATTTGTCCAGTACTCCTATTGCCATTTCTTCACTCTTCTCTGAACTCTCTAGCCTCACTTTACATAACTGAGAGCTTTTGTCTCACCGTGACCACTAATTTCTTTGAGAGTCGACCTTCAGAAATACTCAACTCTTCATGCATCAGCATCACAGACTGAGAGGATCCTGTCTCCCTTAATATTGTAACATGTCCACCTGCTATTCCTGTCCAATTTGAATAAACTTTACATTTGCAGGTATATTTTCTAAGTAGATCGATCACTTACTCCTTAATCAACTTTCGATCAGTTTGTACACTCTGATCCAGCTTTTCAGCTTCCATTGTGCTTTCAGTTTCCTCTCCAACAAAACTCACAGTCTTGTCCAGTTTTCATACATCTGTTTTTTTTTCTCGCCCAACAACAATGTGATTTCATGTGGCCTACTTCATTACAATAAAAACACCGAAGCTTTTTACCTTCTTTAACCCCCTCACGAGTTTGTTCTTTACATTGTGGTGAGTTATCCTTCTGGTGTTCACCGAAATGTATCTTGGCCTTTCGGCCTGAGGATTTTTCTTTGTTCCAATTTCTGTCCCTCATGGACTGAAATTGATTCTGGAAGCCAAATCAGGTTTTATGAACCAGCTGATGATCATCAGCCACTTTAGCTGCTAACTTTTCCGTTGTAACTCTCTGCACCTCCACATGAGTACGCAATATTTCAGGCAGTGAATTTTGAATTCCTCTAAACTAATTGTCTCTGGAAGAGCATCGTAACTTTGCTCTATATTAAATGCTCTTATTCACCTATCAAAATAACTTTGGTTGCTCCTTTCAAACTTAATGTAGGTTAACCAATAATGCTTTCTTAAATTGCTGAAACGATGTCGACAGGTTTCTAGTACAAGGTCATATGAACTTGAGATAGTTTTTTTCACTTCCTCATACTCCCCAGGTTCCTCCCCGATAGTGATGCGAATGCCTCATGAGATATAACTTCAACAACACCCACATGGTCTCTGGCCACGACATTGGTTTTGTCACTTTTTCAAATGAGATGAAAAAGGCTTCCCCATCCTTCTCATCAAATCTAGACAATGTTTGAAAATATTTAAACAGTTTCTCAACAGGCCATTGGGGACGGCATTCTGGCACTGGTGCCTCACAGCTCCAGAGACCCGGGTTCAATTCCCGCCTCAGGCGACTCTCTGTGTGGAGTTTGCACATTCTCCCCGTGTCTGCATGGGTTTCCTCTGGGTGCTCCGGTTTCCTCCCACAATCCAAAAATGTGCAGGTTAGGTAAATTGGCCATGCTAAATTGCCTGCAGCGTTAGGTGAAGGGGTAAATATAGGGGACTGGGTCTGGGTGGGTTGCGCTTCGGCGGGTCAATGTGGACCTGTTGGGCCGGAGGGCCTGTTTCCACACTGTTAGTTGTCTAATCTAAATAATAACAGGGGCTTGGTCATCTTTACGCTCTTCCTCACTAAGAATATCTTCAGATTTCATCTCCATTCTTTAAAGCTGTATTTCCTTTCAAAGTCTCATTTTCTGAAGTTCAAACTCTCTCTCTTTCTTCCTCCTCTGCTAAAGTCATTCGTTCTTTTTTCTTTCTGTACCTGCTTTAATCGTAATTCAAACTAATTCATTCCTACTTCTAACTGCATTTTCTTTCATTTCCTATTGAAGTTTACTTATTTTTATGGATCTTGATGGGGCTTTCAACAAATTTAAATCCTGAATTACTGCTGCAATCATCTCACATTTCCTCACGTTAGGAGGCAACTTCAACTCCAGCGTTTCTACTAATTCTCGTTTCGCCTTTCAGGAAGGCATGGTGGCTCAGTGGACCAGAGTACGATTCCAGCCACGGGCGACTGTCTGTGTGGAGTTTGCGCATTCTCCCCATGTCTGAGAGGATTTC
>NW_025207290.1:0-2924 GCF_004010195.1 Chiloscyllium plagiosum | reverse complement strand
AGGGTTACCTCAGATTACAACAGGATCTGATCCAGATGGGCCAATGGGCTGAGAAGTGGCAGATGGAGATTAATTCAGATAAGTGCGAGGTGCTGCATTTTGGGAAAGCAAATCTTAGCAGGACTTATACACTTAATGGTAAGGTCCTAGGGACTGTTGCTTAAAAAAGAGACCTTGGAGTGTAGGTTCATAGCTCCTTGAAAATGGATTCGCAGGTAAATAGGATAGTGAAGAAGGCGTTTGGTATGCTTTCCTTTATTGGTCAGAGTAATGATTACACGAGTTGGGAGATAATGTCGCGGCAGCACAGGACAATAGTTAGGCCACTGTTGGAATATTGCGTGCAATTCTGGTCTCCTTCCTATCGGAAAGATGTTGTGAAACCTGAAAGGGTTCAGAAAAGATTTACAAGATGTTGCCAGGGTTGGAGAATCTGAGCTACAGGGAGAGGCTGAACAGGCTGGGGTTGTTTTCCCTGGAGCGTTAGAGGCTGAGAGGTGACCTTATAGAAACTTACAAAACTATGAGGGGCATGGAGAGGATAAACAGACAAAGTATTTTCCCTGGTGTTGGGGAGTCCAGAACTAAAGGCATAGTTATAGGGTGAGAGGTGAAAGATATAAAAGAGACCTAAGGGGCAACTTTTTCACGCAGATGGAGGTATTTGTATGGAAAGAGCTGCCAGAGGACGTGGTGGGGCTGGTACAATTGGAACATTTAAGGGGCATTTGGATGGGTATTTGAATAGGTAGGGTATGGAAGGCTATGGGCCGGGTGCTGGCAGGTGCGACTAGATTGGGTTGGAATGTCTGCTCAGCCTGGACGGGTTGGACCGAATGGTCTGTTTCCATGCTATACATCTCCATGATTCTATGACTCTTCGGAGGGTCGGTGTGGACTTGTTCGGCCTGTTTCCACACTGTTGGGACTCTAGCCTAATGAAACCTCTAAGGTCACTTCTTCCACCTACAGTACCTCCTTGTTGACTGAAAGAGGCATTGCTCTCTAAGCGCTGTTTAAACCAATCAAATCAACTCCAGAAAGAAAAGACACGAACACTCACTACAAAGAGACCACGATCTGTAATGGACTAGGACCAACGCAAAAAATAAAACATTTTTAAGCAGGTAGCCCAGCCTGTAACTTTGTTATTTGTTTTAGGTAAGTGTCTAATTTAGATATTTCCAATGTGAGTTAACTGGTCCAGCTGCCAAGTTTTAAGCAAACAGAATGTGTTTAGAAAATTACGGAATGCAACACAACGAAACAAATATCGAATACGCAAATAACTTATCCTATCGGAAACCAAGAAGCTGGTCCAACTTAATGGCGCTGGTCCAAATGAAAATTGCATCAGCTCCGATGAACACATCCATTAGCACTCAGAGCAAAAATGAAACCACCCACCTTATAGGCTTGAAGTTGGACAGAATGAAGAACCAGGCTACAGGGGCAAGTGCAGCTTTTCTTCATACACACGGCCACTGAACTGAATCAAAATCTCTCATCTACATGAAGCCTAGCAGCCCAGCTAGCTGGCCACTTACGTTTTTATTTCACCAGTTTGCAAGGCACGAAAGCCTGAGACAGGAGATATTATCTGTTACGGGTAAAGAAAAGGTGCCCAAATAAAACTTTCAATCTCAGTCTCTTTGGACACTGGCCAATTACCCCATCTCTAGAAAAAATGCGAGGGCATAGTTAACTTGTAAGAAGGATTGTGACAAGGAATACACAGACAGAGAAGAGTTCCGTAACGCCAGGAAGACGGGTATGTATGGGCAGGCAGACCAGGATCCACCTGTTGCCATTCCTTTCTCACACAGGTACACCACTTTGGACACTGTCGTTTGGACAGCATGGCCTCTCGGTGAAAGCAGTAGCATCATGTCAGTGAGACCTCTGCAGACACTGGTACAGCAGGAAGGTTTGAAGCGCAAACGAGCAACAATGCTCGGGGACTCTGCAGTCAGGGGCACAGGCATGCGTCCGGAATAAGCCCTGTGAACATCCTTCACTCCCACTCCAATGTCAGTACATCATTTCTCAATCATGGAGACAGAAACTGCGCAATTGTGGCTTCGGCAGCACGGTAAATACTGCAGAATAACCTTCTTTGTACAGTATTTTATTTTCATTCTTAATTGCCTGATGCACCTACAAAACAATACTATGTGACTTCTGCACAAAGATACCTAGGTTTCTCCGCAAGTAGCATGCCACAATTATTATTGTCAAGAACTCCGACATTTTCCATGTGTAGCATACAGCGCCTCAGACGTTCCAGGATTAAATTCCACCTAAAGCTACTAATCTGAATTCACCAGTTGATGGATGTCATACTGCTGCCTGAGACCACCCTTGTCACTTTCAAAAACACCATAAATTTTCTGTTATCTGCAAACTTACTAATTACTCCTTCAGCATGCACATCCAAATCATTAATTTATGTCACAAACAGCAAGTGAATCAAATGTATACCACTGATCACAAGCTTCCATGAACAAAACAGATATCCATCATTACATTTTCTCTCCTACTTGCAAGACAATTTAGATCCAGTTTTCCAACTTGCACTGGATCCCATGGGTTCTTATACTTTGGGCCAACATTCCACGTATGACAATGATAAAGTCCTCATCAATGAATTTCGTCACCTGTTTAAAAAAAGTAACATTTTAATTAGTTACACAGGATTTCCATCCGCCGAATCCATGCTGACTATCCTTATTTAATCACTGCCTTTGCAAACTAATTGATCAATTCTATTTGGCAATTATCAGACTGAAGCTGAGGATCCATAGCAAGAACTATTTGTGGAGGCTTTGCTGGTACTGTAGGATGATATTGCCTCGGTATCGTCCAAACACAGACGGTCTGAGATCCACATTCATATCCTCGATCCTCATTTAACGCATCCATTC
>NW_025207289.1:0-12824 GCF_004010195.1 Chiloscyllium plagiosum | reverse complement strand
TCCAGCATCTGCAGTCCTCACTTTCTCCTTACATTCAGGATTCCCTATTCCTGCCAACCTTGCCCTTCACCCTCACAGGAACATATAGACCTGCCCTGATTTGCCTTTCCAAAATGTAGCACCTCATATTTATCTAAATTAAACTCCATCTGCCACGCCTCAGCTCATTGGCCCATCTGATCAAGATCTCGCTATAATCTGAGGTAATTTTCTTCACTGTCCACTACACCTCCAATTTTGGTGCCATCTGCAAATTCACTAACCATCCAAATCCTTCTTCCCTTTCTTTCTTTTTTTCTTCCCTATTTCTTTCACTTCTTTAGTTTTGAGGTTTTTTTTCCACTAACGTACTGCCTGGGGAGGGACAGCAGTGGCGGTGGTATTGGGTGGTATTGGGGAAATGTCCGGTGTGAGGCAGCAGCTGGGGGACTGACCTGAGATTCCCGGTGAGTTCCCGATACACAGTGCCAGAGCCAAAGGCACGGCCGAGGATTGGCACAGACAGTGCCTGGATCAGGGGTTGGCAGTCGGAGTGAACCCAACTTGGTGATGAGGATCCCCTGATATCTGCAGCGATGACAGCAGCAGGGGAGATCAAGCCAGCGCGGGGAAACATACGAAAGTGGAGGAGATTGAGCCCGTGTAGGAAGTGTGTCCCAGCATCGCTAAACTCTTAAAAAGACTGTAATAGTTGAACTTTTACTTTATTTTCTCGGTTTAATACTCAGAGTGACTGTAATGTTTAAGTTATAACTTTGTTCCTTATTACTTTCTACCTTGTTCTTAAGTTTTTGTACCTAAGATGGTGCCACACGTGGTGACATTGAAAAGTTTTCACTGTACTTGAGGACACATAACAACAAAGTCTAACTGTAAATCTCGAATGGAGTTTCTGAGAATGTGCAGGATGCCACTATCACTGATTTCAACTTCATTGTGCTGAGAGAGTTTGAGATGAGGTTTTAGCAGGGAGCTGAAAGCCTGTCTGGGACATTGAGCAAGTCAGTGCCACAGGAAGAGCTCCAGTTTACAGAGGCTGCAAAATAGGAGTGTGGGTACAGTCAATAATTTACAGGAAATGCTCCAGAGAAAAATGTGTACAGCACAGCTGCTCTGGGGCAAATTACCATCATGTCCATTGGGAATATATGGTTGTAACCCATTCAAAGTAATTAGCTGAACATGCCAATAATCAAATGATATTTCACACTGTTTCATACTCTGTTAGTTCAGGTCACACAGCACCTTGTGAAATGAAGGGGACTGTAAAATTCTGTCTGACGGTTTATTATCAATTGGTGCCAGAGAACAAGGAAGAAAGGGAACATTTTCCTGCTTTTGAACATCATCCAAGTGGAGCTGCTTTGAATGTAATTTGCATATCTGTCTAGCAGCATAATTAATGAGATTAAAGCTGAAAGACCATCTCAAACTGCTAAACTGGAACATCCAGCTCAGAGATAATCACTGACAGACTGCACTATTTATACACAGCTCTAGATGAGCTATTGAGATGGGGCTGTTATGGAGAGGCTGATTTATGCTTTCATTCTTCCTGTATTTGTACAGGGTCAGTCATCAGGTCTATCATTGACAGTTCCTGGTCATTTCCTTCTTGCGTTTTAAAGACATTTATAATATTGCCTTCTGGTGTAAACCACATCCTTTGTCAGGGAGAGCCTACAAATCAACATTTCATCAACACTTGCAAACAAATTCCTTTTCAAGATGCACAGCTGGCAGCCATTGACTGAGATCGGTTCGGAGAATGATTCAGTAATAAACAAAAATGCTGGAAACGCTCAGCGGTGTTAGGATTGAGGAACATCTACAATGAGAGAAAGGGTTAAATATTACAGGTTAATGGCCTCACACCAGGACCAAATGATCTCTGCTGCTCTCACAACAGATGCTATTCCTTACCTTCTCCCTGCAATCCATTATACTCTGCACGTCCATGTGATCACACGACAACCCTCCTCAATCATTGCTGCAGAGCATGAGGGAGAAGGTCAATGTAACTCACTCCAATCAGAGCTGTGCATCATGGTACAATTATACTCAAAACAAGCCACTAACTCAGAACTGGGAGGAAATGGAAATAAAAGCAGCAAGATATTAAATGTCAGTGGCATTCAGACAGTGATTTTCACAGCCAGTCAATGGGCTAGAAGGATGAATGCCCCACACTTAACAGGCAACTTAATTGAGACACCTAAGATGATTCGAGGGTTAGATAGATTGGACAGTGAGAGGCTTTTTCCTTGGATGGTGATGGCTAGCATGAGGGGACATAGCTTTAAATTGAGGGGTGATAGATGTCAGAGGTAGGTTCTTTACTCAGAGAGTAGTAGGGACGTGGAACGCACTGCCTGCAGTAGACTTGCCAACTTTAAGAGCATTTAAATGGTCATTGGATAGACATAGGGATGAGAATGGAATAGTGTAGGTTAGATGGGGTTCAGATTGGTTCCACAGGTAACATTGAGGGCTGAAGGGCCTGTACTGCGCTGTAACGTTCTATGGCCTACTTTGGAACTGATTGGGATCCACAACATCGGGTTTCCAGAAGTTATTCCCATGGGGCAGGCTTGCTGTTGCCGTGGCAGCCATTAAGGATGGTCACTGTTGAAGCTGGAAGGAGGTGCATGGGCCCATTTATTCCAGGTTACTGCCCAGAAATAGGAGACATAAGTTTCAAAAAGATGAGGGCCATCAAACAGGAAGTGGAAAGTCCCTTCAGCCTCACTTTATCTTATTACAGGTGTTGCCTATTCAGACAGCATCCTTCCCACTGAATGGAGTCATTGTTGATTTGGTGGCCTCTGCTTGTGGCAGACTTATAAACTAATAAAATGTCTCACAAAGAGATTGGCCCTCGTCAGCCCAATCTCGGATCCCAACAAGCTGCTGAGATTCCCAACCTCTGGAGACCCCTCTTGAAACCTGTCCACTTCTCTTTCCTCTTACATAATGTTCCTTAATCCCCTCCTCTTTAACCCCCTCATTTCTAACCAAGTGTTTGGTCAATCTGCCATAATACCTCCCTTGTGGTTGGTAACACTGCTGGGAAATACCTGAGGCTGAGCAGGCACCACAGCAATTCAATATTGTCATTGAAGCTGTTCAAAGAAAGAGAACAGTACATTCCAAATGCCAAAGGTGCAATATGCACATCGATTGGTAGGACATTTCTGTTAAACACCACATTGAAAAACCATAATACAATTCTAACAGAGTCAGTTTTAGTCCTTCAGTTGATTGAAATGATGGAGTTGAGTCCCAATTGTTTTTATCTTCATAGTATTTGGCCAAGAAGATTTTACTTATTGGCATGAAATAAAGGAATGATTGTGGACATCAAAACACCACAACAATCATTGTGTTTCTAACATATTAATTACAGACGTCATGCCTGGACTCAAACAGAGTGACCAAGCTCTTCGGTAAATCCCAATTTGCGACAGCTCTCAGGAGAAGCTGAAGTTCCACAGAATAGCTATCGAACGCTTTCCCTCGGTTGGAACATATCAGACCTACAGCACCAGAACAGAACATGGGGAGCTGCTCCACGCATTGGCATAGCAAAGAGGAGATGGTGAAATGGCAGGGGTTTGATGTGCCTGGTCTCAATCCTCAGAAGAGGACTGTCTTCTTTGAACAGATGCTGAGCAATAACAATGCCTTCTGTTTCCGGTTTGGCAGCGAGTGCATGGGTTTTATTTCTCTGTTCATCGTTATTTTCACGAGGCAGCAATTATAATTTGGTCAGATGTAATGTCACACATTTTAAGGTTTCTTCTCCCGCAGTAGCAGAGTTTTCGAGGCGACGCTGGGAACATTCCTCTAACTTGGGATGGAATCAGCTTTAACAGAGTAGAATGGGGAAACTGTGGGCATTCCCATCAGTTTTCATAACAACAGGAAGCTGGGAAAACAAGTCAGCCCCATGGAGTGTTTGCATCAGTTATTTGCTACACCAGGTGAAATAGCTTTGTGCAGGGACTTAATCATCAGAGATGATACATTTCAGATCGACTAGAGAAGCTGGGATTGGTTTCCATGGAGATGGTTAAGGGAGATTTAATAAGATGTTCAAAGTTATAAAAGATATTGGCAGAGGAAAGGGGGAATAAACTGTTTCCCCTGAAGGAGGATAGTCCCCAAACACAGGATTTAATTCAGAGGTCACACGACATGAGATTAAACCTGTTGGACTATAACGGTGTCGTGTGACTCCTGACTTTGTCCACCCCAGTCCAAAACCACCACCTCCACATCAAGGATTTCATTAACAACAGAACCAGAGGTGGTAAGAAATATTTTTAACACAGTGAGTTGTGATGATTTGGAATGCGCTGGCTGAGAGAGAATTGGAAGTAGATCTATGAACAATTTACAAATCAAACTTGTACATGCATTTCAAAAAGAAACAATTATAGGTTGCGCATCAGGAGCAGAAAAATGGGACTATTATTCTAGCACAGTCACAATAGGCTGAATGGCCACCTTCCAACCTTTGTGATTCTGTTCATCTTACAAGCCTCTGTTATCCACTGAGATATTTATGTGAATTGATTAATAACTAAACATTAAAGAAAGCAAATGGATCAAGTTTTTGAATAGATTTGGGGTAGTTTTCTGCTGACTATATAAAAATAATATTCCTATGTTCACATTCTGAGATGAGAAACCTCAATGAACCAGTGCATTTCCGTGGAGTACATGCAGCGTGCTTGTTGCTGCAGGCCTGTGATTTTGCAGGAGAGCATTTGAGCAGCTCAAAGTGGCAGCAAATCACTTATTGGAATCAAACACAGCAATCCCCACCCCCATCCATCCTCATCCTGCATCCATTCCGACAGTTGGGAAGGTGTATGAGTGGAGGCAATTTGGAATAATCCTGGATAGGAAGAAAACACAAGTATTGACAGTATCAGCAACAGCTTCAGATTTAGATCAATTCAGAATGGCCTGCATTTATAATCAGACTTTTCACAACCTTTTCATGTAAAACATTACCTGGAATTTGCAGTGGCAGTGATGCAAGTCCGCATTTTCCATTTATACTCTGCTGAAACAGGACAACTTCTGAAGGCTGCATGTTCTCAGAATTAAAATGTTGTTACACTGTTGAGCCACCTCGATCATCACCTCGGTTTGTCCCAAAGCATGTAAGAGCCATAAGGTGGTGTAAAAGTCACAACACTGTGATAAAGGAGTCAGTGTAGCAGTGGTAATGTCACTGAACTGGTCAAGTAGAGACGCTGGGTCATGGTATGTGGATGCTGGGTCAAATCTCACATCAGCAGCTGGTTTAATGAACAGATCTGGTGCCGAAAACTAATCTTAGTAATGGTGACCATCAATTACTAGAAAACTGATCGACTTCACTAATGCCCCTTAGTGAAGGAAATCGGTCATCCTTACCTTGTCTGGCCAATGTGTACATTCAGATGGAGACCATTCGGCCCATAATGTCTATACCAGTCAAAGATCTCACAACACTAATTCCATTATCTAGCCCCTGGCTCAATGCCCTGGAGGGCTATCACAATACAAGTGTATCTTTAGATGCTGCTTAAATGTTACAAGCGTTTCTAGCTCAACCACTCTTTCAGACAGTGAGACTCACCCCATCCTCTCAGTGAAAAACAAGTCTCCTCAATCTCCTCTTAGCCTTCACCTCTTCCCTGAATCCATGCCTCTTGGTTATTGTCTCCTCTACTGCTGCAGAATCAACCATCCAATCCACTCTGTGATTCTCACAATCTAATACTTCTCTGTCCGGTCCCCTCTCAACCTTCACTGCTCCAGGGAAAATAAACCCAGTTCCTCCACTTCATCCTCCTATGTTAGAGCCTGATGTCTGGGCAGTATCAGGTAAATCTCCTTTGCACTCTCTCCAGGGTAATGTGACTCCAGATCTACTGCAATGTGGTTGACCTTTTAACTACCGTCTGAAATGGCCCCAACAAGCCATTCAGGCCAAGGGGCAATTAGGGATGAGTGACAAATGCTGGCCTAGCCAGTGATGTCCATATTCCATGATCAAATTCAAAAAGCACTACTGTGTAATCATTATGATCTGTCAATATTGACATTTTGGCTGCATTCATAAAACAATCAAATTTGCAACTCAGCATCTGTGAACTACGATTTCTCTTTATATAATTCTTTGCAAGTTAAGTCAGAACATTGGGTCATATTTTTCCTTTGATGATCTCTTCTGCTTGAACAGCAGGTTTAAAATTATCATCCACTTTCAGCATGATTTGTTTGTGCTAACTTATTTCTAGTTGGGGTCCCAGCTGCAGCATGGGCACTTGAGTGCCCAATTAAAGGTCTCCCAGGCTCCTCTCTCCAGATAGGCACACTGAACTCCGGATGTCTGTTTGTTCTCCAGTGTTATCCACTTTAAATCTGGACTCAGCCTGTATGCCCTTTACTGCCAAATGGATAAATGGGAAAGCTGCCAGGACAGAGACAGCTGTGGAGCTGCTTAAAGGATGGAAATATGTGCTTTTACAGCAGGTAGATACTTTTACAAAGCAGGAAGAAAGAACGTGCAGTTACATAAATTATTTCAAAAGCTCAGCACATCACAAAGCATTTTACAGCAGGCACCGCTCTTCAAACTGCATGGCTTGTTATGATGCAGGAGATGGAACAACTAAGTTACACCTAGCAGCTCCCAACAACTGCAAGATGATAATGATCAGAGTAACTGGTTTTGGTATAAATACCAGGAAACAGGGCACAGTCATCTTTTACTTTGAATTGAGAGAGCAGACAGTGCTGTGGTTTAGCAACTCCCCTGGATTCTCGCAATGTTGACATTGTGGCATTCCTGCAGGATGGCACTGAAACATCAGCCTGGAATCTTCACAGAATGCACATTGTCCTGTGTCAGAGGGGACTCTCCGACCAATGAGCTGTGATTCAAATGATGAAGCAACAAATCAGCCTCATGTTGATAACAGAATTGTTATGGTACAGAAAGAGGCCATTCAGCCCGTTGTGCCCACATTGGTACTAGACTTTGGCAGAGCTGTCCCGTTGTTTGTTTTAGCATTTACAGTGTTATAACCTTTTTGCAATCAAACATATGCCAAGCTCATTCAAGATAATAAATCTCATGATAAGGTGATTTGTGAGGGACAGTTTCCACTGTTTTGGCGATGTTGGTGATGAGAGACCATGAATTGTCTTTTCCCTACTTAAACTCTACTCCTCAGCCTCAGAGTATATCCCTCTCCCCAAGGTACTTCGGACTGTTCACCATCTTGGTGTTCCAGGGTTTGATGCCAAGGTGATCACATACCTGGACCATCACAATGACGAACTCTGGAACATTGCGTGACTTGAGCCTGGACTTCAATCAGAAGATTCATGCTGCTAGCTTTCTGCATTGAGCTGTCTCTCTTCAAAACAGTTCACAGATTCTACCCCAGGTGCCGTTCCCATCTGCTCTCTGAGTGAGGTTATAATTTTCTTTATCTGTGCTATCTCTACATCAGATTATTCCACAGACTCCTGGCTGGCTCCTCACATTCTCATACACTCCATAAACTTGACACGGTGCAAAACTCTGATGCCCATATTCTCATTTGGACAGTTTGGTCAGTATGGACCAGTTTGGGCCAAAGGGTCTCAGTTCTGCAGAACTCTATGACTCTAAATCATGGCTTTTATGAAGAAAAATGACCATGCGATGTCACATTGATTGCCTGTCCCTAGTTGCTCTTGAGAAGGTGGTGGTGAGCTGCAGCGGTTCAAGAAGGCAGCTTGTGTGATGGAGGTAGACCCACAATGCTATCAGGGAGGGATTTTGACCCAGTGACACTGAAGGAACGGCGATATATTTCCATGACAGGATGGTGAGTGGCTTGAAGGGGAATTTTCAGGGGGTGGTGTTCCCATGTATCTGCTGCCCATCATTTTCACCTTCACTCGATTATACTAACTCCTGGCTACATAACACCTCGAGCTTAACATTCTCATCTTTGTCTTCAAACTCCTCCACGGTGTCTCTCTCTCTCTCTAATCTCCTTCAACCTACAAACTCCTCCATGCTGTCTGTCTCTCTCTAACCTCTTTCAACCTACAAACCCCCTGGGGTGGTCTGTCCCCTCTAACTCTGATCTCTATAACATCCGCAGTTTTAATGACTACACTGTTGGTGGCCATATGTTTTGGAATTCTCCCCTGTACCCGCTCTATCTCAATCTTACCACCAAAATCTCATGAGTCCCAGTGTCACATAAAACACCTCCTCAGCAGCTCATTGCATTACGGTGTTTATAACAACAGGTAGTTAGATATGTTAAGGACACATTGGAGGAAAGTGTAACTTCACTGAGAGCAGAGACAAGCTGCTTCTGAGGCTGAATCTGTGCAATGTTTTGAAGAGAGGGATGAGCTCTCTGTAGAAAGCCAGCAGCTGGAAGCTCCCTTGGTATGTCATTGTACTTCAAGCTATTGTGGGGCCTCCTCACTGCCTCCAGCAGCTTTCTGTTACAGGCCAATGCTATTTCACTATACGTTTTATTTGCATTCAGAAAATTACATACCTGTATCCTGGCACATAATTACACAACCTCTCCCAAGAACAACAAAATTGCAACCCTCAAACTAATGCCTTCTCCCAGAATTGTGTGTGGTACACAGGTCAAGGTGAGGTCATTGTCTCTCCCTGAGAATATTTCCCCAGTGTGGTTTTTGTTAAGAACAGTGACATGGACCACAGTGTCTCTGGAGAATAGAGAGCGTTTAGCAGTTTCTTTCACCTTTTGTTAATTTGTTCATGGAATGGTGGCATCATTGGCTGGGCCAATTTGTATTGGCTGTTGCTAATTACCCAGAGGGCAGCGCGGAGTCAACCACATTGCTGTGGGCTGGAGTCACACATAGGCCAGACTGGGTAAGGATGAGAGATTTCCTTCCCCAAAGGATACTAGTGAACAATGACAATCAGCTATGGTTACACAGTCCCTATTACACTAGCAATTAATTACAGATATATTATTAAATTCAAATTTCATAATCAGCCATGGTAGGCTTTGAACCGATATGTCCAGAACATTAGCCTTAGGTTCTGGATTACCAGCTGGGTGAACTTCCTACATGGGTTCTGGGTGTCATCAGCAGGACAGCATTACTGGCCCATCTTGATTTCCCCTGCAGGAGATGCTGATGAGCTGTCATCTTAAACCGTTAACACATCGCAAATAGACCCAGCTGTGACATGTCAAGGCAATACCTGAGACTGGGCGCATACCGCTCTACATCTCTGAACTGGTAACGATCCACTAAAAGCTAATGGTGTTGGGAAAGGGAGAGTTGATAGACACTGGAGATGAGATGGACAGAAGGAATTAGAGACACAGAGAAAAAAAAACACAGCTGTAGAATAAAGAGTGGTGAAGGCAGAGGGAGGAGAGAGAGAGGGGGTGGATGGACCATGGAGATAAAGCTTGGAGGAGAGTGCACAAGAGGGAAAGACAATGTGGGGGAAAAGGGGAGGGTGAGTAAGGAGTGATGGAGAGAGAAGGGAATAAGACAGAGAGGGATAAAGGTGAAGAGATAGGGAGGGACAGGATGGAGAAAGAAGTGGGAGAAAAGGGGCAAAAGAGAGAAGGAATGCATGCGAAACAGAGAAGGGACGAGAGAGTGGCAGGGAACAGTGGGCAAGAAGGAGGGGCAAGAGAGGCAGAAGGGATGAAAGATGGGGCAAGAGACAGAGAGAGAGCGAAGGGGAAGGAGAAAAAGAAAACTATAGGCCGTGAAATGGAGGGATGGGGAGAAGGAGCAGTTTGACGGATGAGAAAACCAAGAATGATTGATAATTTTTGTTCTTGTTATTGAGGAGTCTGGAACAGAGAAGTTGGGAAGAGGTTCAAAAATCAAGAGGTTCTTTTGAAGCAGTTGAAACAAAATGGAAACTAAATTTAATTTCTAGCTATTGGGACAGCAACCAACATCAAGTAACAAGGAGGGAACTTGTTTAATAATTTGGTCAATGGCACATCCTCTACAGTCAGTAACACAGGTTTTATTTGCTGTTATAATGTTTATTTCTTGTTTAATAATTTGGTTGCCATACAGGTTATTCAGGAGTTGGGAAAGTGCAAGTTACAGGAGCTTGTCAATGGAATCTAGATGAAGATATTACAAATCACAGAAATTACAGCAACATTGGAAATCTGAACACAAGTCTTTTACACAAATTAAAGTGAGATACACCTTAATGCACCAGCAAAATAAAAAATAAAAAGGTTAGTGACTATTATTTGTGAAGAAAATGATATTGTCGGCTCATTGATGTAATCATTGCCAGATCAACTGGAATTGCCTGCAGCTGGAATTACTGAGGTTTAGTCAGTGAATTAACTATATCGCTAAATGATAAATACCACAAATAAATACCCAGAGCTGTGCAAGAAGGAAAACCTGTGAATTAAATTGCTCCCCAACAGTCACGGCTAATTGCTTCTGCTGAAGTTAACAGTTTGAGGTGCACTCAAATCTCCCAGAAACGGGGGTTCCTGTACGTTACTACACAATTTACATCTTGTGAGATTTGGTACTGTTTTCACAATTGTTACACAAACTAAGTGTTTAAGATTGTCAATTTTAATTACAATATGTAACAGAAATGCAGACCTAAAAAGTGAATATGTAATATGGCAGAGAGAATGCATCTTAAGTCCCTGTTGCTCTACAGAAATGATTAATCTTCTATGCCGGTTTGAATGCCCAGTCATAAAGGGGAGGCCAGGCCAAAAACATACATTAAAACCATCACCTCACAAAGAAATCCGCTCAGATTTAACTTCACTTGTATTTTGGCACAGTGGGTTCAAAAAATAATTTACTGTGCAGCTACATTCCTCAATTGGAATACACGTCATTAACCAATTCATCAGAATAAACGCATATATATAGATATATAATAGCTATGAAAAAGAATAGCAGCTAAAATGACAAATAGAAACCCCACTTTGTTTTAAATTTTATTCAATAAGCAAGACATGTTTTCCTACACAGCTCAAATGAGCAAACTCCCCTGCTCTGGAACGGAATATAGACACGGCCCGTTTAGAGCCCTCCTGCCTGCTCTAGTAAGTAATTGTGGTAAATCACCTGCCTCTATGGAAGACAATAATGATTCAATTCAACACTCTTGTCACTGTTCTCAAGAGCACCCCCTGACAACAGCATTGGAAAAGACACAGCAATACTGGAAACAAATCTGTATGAGCTTTCGAGGAGAGAATTGGACAAAATGCTACAACAGTGCCCCATCATGACAGATTATTAAGAGTGTGTCAAAATGTGAATAGTTAAAAGAGCTTCATATTTCTTTCTCGCCCATGTACAATACTGGAAATGATAAGACTGCTCAGCAGAAAGGAAACAAAATTCTCATCAGCGTCACTTCTCATCCAAAGGAAAAGGAATAAAACAGAGGTGAGCTGATCTGCTGCACATCTTCGAGAACATTGATTGGGATTCTTGTGAAGAAATACTGGACTAGCAAAGGTAGAAAGTATATAACACAGCTCTGCTGGTTCAACTACAGTATCATTAAGACATGTCCAAGTGAGGTCAATATTAAAAGGTCATCGTTCAAAATATAGATTATGCTGTAGTTATATTTACATCAGAAAAGGAGCTTCACTTTTGTCCTAATCTTCTCAGCACATCAGTAGCACATGGAGTTGCTTGACTGACGAGCCACTGATACTGTCAACGTATTGTGCTTATAAATGTACGAGAGGCTTTTATTGGAACAAATGTTCACGCTGACCTTTCAAAAATATTTCAGTCGCACATTATATTCCAGCCAGAGCTATGGTGAATGCAGACTGTTGACAAAAATAATGAGAGATCTTTTAGTTACTCTGTTAAGCATTCAAATAAATGTTTATCTAACTGACAGTAGCTGTCTTAAAGCTCGTTCTATATTCATTCGATGTCCAACTCTTGTCACCCCCAGATCAATTAAATCTTCCTTCTGCAGTGACGGTAAGTGTGTCCCATCTATCTCGTTATCCAAAAATGCATCTTTGTGTTCTCCGAGATTCAGCGTGTCCAGCCAGTCAGCCACGTCGTGTTTAGTCCAAAGGAGAACAGCCTTGGATGCGAAAGGTTTGTCTGAAACTGGTGGTTGTAAAGTGCTCGGAGATGGAGACCGACTGCGACCAGGCTGGCTTCCAAAGTGTCCTTCTCCGATGACTGGCTGGCTTTGGAAGCCAAAGGCATCAGAAAGAGTAGGCGAGGGAGACCCAGCTGGCAAGGAGGAGGGTCTGGGAGTCTGACCAGTGTCTGTTAGAGAAGCCACAGGGCTCGGAGCTCGTTTTAAAATAGTCATACTGTCAAAGTCTGATGTCCGGTTCTGAACAGTTATGGGTTGGCTGCTTCCAGGCCGGATGGTGAAAGTTACAGTTGCATTCCGTTGGACACCTGAAGAATTGTTCACTCCATCAGGATTCCTGCTGAATCAGTAACAGAACAGTTAGTTTATGGAGCTGCAGGAGTCAGTTATCAGCTGTGGGAGGGCTGCCTGAGTTAAACTTATTACAACATATCTGTCCACTAAGATGTTTCAAGCTTAATGTAAGAGCCAAACCCATCCCACCTCCGCAACACTTTGTCGATTTGGCAAGACTCTGTTGGAAGGGCAGGGTTCAGAGACATTGTACGCCAAAGGAGGAGGCCGTTCAGCCCACTGAGCTCATGCCAGCTCCTGGCAAAATCAACTCACGTCATCACACTCCCATCATTTCACAGTGGAGGAACAATGGCGGATATTTCTGGGT
>NW_025207288.1:7435-12822 GCF_004010195.1 Chiloscyllium plagiosum | reverse complement strand
GCATTTTGAAAATTGAACAGAAGACTCAAGAAAATAGGAAACATTCCACCAAAGATACATTTTCACATAAAACATGTTGGCAGCAAAACGAAAGAAGACGGCCCAAAGAGATCCCAAGGTTTAAGCCAAAAGTCACTGAAGGCAACAGCCACAGATTGGTTTTGAAATTAAGCTGATCCAATTTTAGTGAGTGTGTTATTGGAATAGCAATTTATTATAGAGCAGGATGATGATAATCAGCAGTTAACCAAACGGCGCTTACAGCTATGAATACTTGTAGATTACTGTTCACTTTTCATGTTAAATCGTGGAATTTAGGAGTTCTATATCGCTCATACTTTAACAGATTATAAGACGAGGTGAACTTCTCTGGGTGATTGGTTTAATTAACAGAAGAGTTCACCCCCGTGTTGTAACAGTATGATGCAAAAGAAGACTGATAATGCAGACATACAGAGAATGTTTCTCAACGTGGGGTAATCTAGAACAAGAGATGGCAGTTTTTGGATAAAGTATAGCAGATTTAATACAGGGTGAGTAGAAATTACTTCTGTGAAATATGGATGAATCTGTGGAATTTACTGCGGTCGGGATCAGGGCCTGCTAGGACACTAAATATTTGAAGGTTCTGGACAAATACCAGCAACGTGGTGTTGAAACTGACATGAGCTCAAGCATGATTGCATCAAATGGGGGAGCAGGCTCGAGGTGCTGAATAGCTCATCATTCTTATTTTCAGATATCTTTTTCTGGAGCATGCAGTCCATCAAATGTGCTTTACAGGAATTGGGATAAGATTTTTATTAAACCAGGAGCAGCCATTGGGCTAATTCATTCTTTGTCGGTTTGACAGAACATACATCAGTGCAGTCAGATATTGATCATCATGTGGTCTCCACGCATTTGCCATCTGTATCAATAATTTGAAAGAGCAGAAGCAAATTGTATAGCAACTAAATTTGGCGAAGACACCACAGGAAGTATTAAATTAAATTATCAGGAGGAGGTAGAGAGTTTTTAAATGGATAGATACAGGTTCAGTTGATGAGCAGCAAGTTGGCATATGGAACACGAAGTGAATTAATGTGAACCTGTCAATTTTTCATCAATAATGGCAAGCAGAAGGTCACAAAATTGAGAACTAAATTACAGGACTTAGTGTAACAATGTGTGCTTAAGCGTCTATTCTAACCAGTTCAGACATTGGAAGTGTTGTTCCACCTTCCTGATGGTCTGTTCACTGATGTTCCCAGTGGCCCCTTCGCTCTCAGTGAACACAGGAAATTTTGAAGTTGTTGAGGAGGTGGTAAGTGCTGACGTGGGAGGTTGTTTTGATTTGTGCATCAAAGGGTTGGTCTTTATCCGAGATGCTATCATTTATTTCTACATGGAGGCCTGAAGATGGGAACGGCTGACTGCTTCACACGAAAGAGATTGTGGCTGCTGCCAGGACAGATTGTATTCATCAAATTGATTGTTGTGCATTGTCGCTGTCCAACAATAATAGCGTGAGACGTCCTTCCTCAATCACTCCACATTGATATGGGGACCTGCGAAGCCTTGCACAGGATTGAAAATCCCACTAAACTTGGAAATAAAGTATACATTCGGCAGTTCCCTCCTGAGGGAGCACCAACTGTTAGAAATGTCCTTCATCACAATAATTAATACATCATCGTTGACGTACTAGAAGATGAGGATATGTAACCGTCTCCTACCTGGGAAATTCAGGATCATCGATGATGAATAATGCAGTGATCTTAACAAAACTGGAACCACGTCGTACCCCGGGTGTGAAGCTGCAGGTTGCATCGAAGGAATTGACACTGTTCTGTGTTCAGGGTCACCTCACACAATGTGCACACTTTGGTGTCGTCAGTAATCTGACCTTGGCAAACTCTTATATCTGAAATGGTCAGAGTAACCCCTCCAGTGCTACATATCCTGCAATCTATCTGCATACATGTACTTTTCATGGAAAGTTTACAGTTTCTGATTAACCATTTTCTGGGAAAACCAGATTTGGTTGCGGCACATTCCTCAGTCCTTTCCCTCACTCATCCCTTAAATGCATTCACTCCGTGGATGCACAGCTTTCCCTCTGATGCCTCTGCTCCATTTGTTCTTCGTAGTGAAATCCCAGATGCTGTCACTACTGTCCCCATGCTCTGTCCTGAATAAGGTCACAAACCCTCAGTTATAGCCGAATGTCTGAAGCAGTTCACTGTGCAAACTCTAGCAAAACATTCCCTATATTTCCCCTAATGTTTCAATACCAGGAGTCGGTTAGAAGGTGCTACGTGGAATGTTAGATGCCTCGCCATTTACAAGAACGCACGAGAAGCTTCCACGTGTTCCTGACTGCACGATGAACTGAGAGGGACAAGCACAGGCATGCAGTTCACAGACACAGACAAAGCTACAGAAAGATGTGAGACAAAGCTACTGAAACGTCCTTGTTGAAGATGCTAAACACATGGGAAACACGAGGAAGTGTCTCAACAGCCTGAAACGCACCATTGCATTGTTTCTGAGCTTCACAACTCCAGTACCCAATGTAATAATGAGGTAAAAGCCAATCCAATGTAAAGATGCATAGGGATATTCACAATAAAGATGCAAATAGACAATTCACCAACCGATAATTTGTTGTGGAAAATTAGGAAAAGAGA
This sequence comes from Chiloscyllium plagiosum, assembly GCF_004010195.1. Classification (NCBI taxonomy): domain Eukaryota; kingdom Metazoa; phylum Chordata; class Chondrichthyes; order Orectolobiformes; family Hemiscylliidae; genus Chiloscyllium; species Chiloscyllium plagiosum. The sequence continues at coordinate 10,150 of NW_025207288.1, read as the reverse complement.
CAGGGAAGTAAGAATAACTGAGGAAGTGAAGCCGTTGGAGGGTCACAATGATAAGAACGCAAAGTTGAATAAAAACATTGCACGATCAGTTGAAATGGTCCGTTACGTCAAGTTCTCAAGAGGCCTCATAGAAACACCACAGACACCATCAATAAATCAGTTTAAACTTAACAACTGGCAGGGTTTTGGACAAGCGAAAGAGATTGCGTGAGGTTGTTTAATTGATAGATTGAATGACAGCCCAGCATACGCAGCGTTTGACACTATGCCAATGCTTTGGACAGTTAAAAGGACGATCTAGCCAGCATGGGGAGCATTGGAAGTCTTTGCCAGTGATTTGTGATCATACTTTCAAATAATGACTGCCGTCCAGGGAAAACGTGTTTCCCATACTGCAGGCGCCACTAAATAGAGCTTATGAACATTTATGTATTTTTATCTGCATTGCACCCGTTCAAGGCAGAAGAGAGAGAGAGAGAGATAGATAGAGAGAGAGAGAGAGATAGAGAGAGAGTGTATGTGTGTGTGTGTGTGTGTGCGTGTGTGTGCCCGCGAGTGTGTCTCGCGTGTGATGGATTGGTTCAATGCGAAAGTCATTGTTTGAAAGAAAACACACATGTAAGAAATCAGTTCAAACTTAACAACTGGCAATGTTTTGGACAAGCGAAAGAGATTGAGTGAGGGTTGTTTCATTGATAGATTGAATGATTTGCTTCAGAATATTAAAATAAGGGCATTGTCAATCTGAAAAATAATATAAATACATCGGTGTGGGCAGTAACGACGGATTGATGGGATTTATTTTTGTGAGTTCGGATACGTTCCATGAAGTATTGCATCAAAATTCTTTCTGCAGATTTAGAGTTGGGAATGTCAACAACGGCAGATTATTGGCATCGTGAATCGTGAGCGCTTCCTGAAGGGTCTTACTCATGTCCTGCAAATCAGCGCCGCACCTTTTCACTTTCCCCCCAAAACAGAGGAAGACTTCTCCTTGTCGCTATGCAATGCCAACAGCAACCACTTCCAGAGGATCATTCGCTGCTATTTCTGTCACTGCCACCACCTGATACGCGCTACACTTTCCTCCCTTGTCCATTTTCCGCAGAGATCATTCCCTCTGCGACACCTTGGTCCACGTGGCCTTTAATTCGAACAACGTAACCACCACCCCAACAGCCTCACGACACTTGCCCCCGCAATCGACGAAGTTGAAATATCTGTCCATTTACATCCTCAATCCTCAGTATTCAAGGGTCAAAACGTACCTTACAGGTGAAGCAGAAATTTACCAACACATCAGTTAATCGTGTGAACGGCATCCTCTGCTCACAATGTTATTTCCTCCACTTTTGGGAAACGAAATAGAGATTGGGTGACAGCTTTGCAGCTAATCTACTTTCTGCCCACCAAAGAGACACTTGCCTTCCAGTTGCCTGCCACTTTAACATACTATCACCTTGCCTGGTCATCATCGCTGTCCAAGGCTTGTTGCAGTGCTCCAGCTCAGCTCAGTACAATTTGGATGAACAACACCTCATTTTCTGCTTGGGGACATTGCAGGCCGGCACTTCAATATTAACTGGGACGATGTTAAAGATAAAAACCTCCCATGCACAGACCGAACCCACCAGACCAAGCCTTGTTACCAAATAGCCTGCCGTTACACATTAAATATTGACAGTAAGGAACATTCTACCTGAACAGCTATTCACCATCCTAGCCAAATCATTTTCCACTCATTAGTCGATTCGAATATCTTCTCTCTGTTCTCCATAAAAATTGACAATTGCCTTGATATGATAAGTTCAGAGGAAGGGTCACCAGGTGCTACACAGATGCTGCCAGCTTTACTGAGCTTTGCCAGTAACAAATGTCTTTGTGCGTGTGGAATGCAGAAGGTTTGCAGAGGAATGGAACATAACTTTTCAAATGCTTTTAATATGCTTTCTTATATGTGGAAGTAGCGCCAGATTTATGAGTTAGAGCTGTACTGCTACAGAAAGTTGATGCTGGAATCGGACTGCCAATAAGTTACTTCTACATAAACCTCAACACCCTGCAGAGGAAATACTCTATGGTGAAAAACAGGCAATGAGTTTGGTACTGGCCTTAAACTGTCTTAACGTTTATGTAACAAACAGTGTGTCGGAGACGGATGTGTACATAGACTACAATCTGCTGAGATTCTTAGAACGCTTTAAAATCAATAATACGACAGCATTTCGTTGAGGCCTTTTATTAAAGACGTTCAGTTACAAATCGTATGTCTTGCGGGTTGTACCAATATAACAGTAAATGCATTATCGCGTATTTTACTGATCAATTATGGATGAGATTCGTGTCTATTCAATGTTTTATATGTACGTGGGAAGAAGTTAATATCAACTTAGACTAAAGTCATATGTATGTCATGCTAATATCATTAAGGAATAGAAAAAAATGAAGACATCTTTTCGTTATGATGGGAGGTGTTATGAATTTGGAGGTGAGTACTGTACTTCAAGGAGAGTGAAAGCTGGCACAGTCCACGAAAAGCACAGCGTGCACTGAAACATTAAAAATGATATGGTTCTGAAACAAATTGCTGAGCTGAGTTGACATGTTACACAACAAATTCAAATCCGGCCAGACAGTATAGATTATGTCCCAAGATACACAACTGTAATTGAATTTAAATATTACTGTTTAATGACACCAAACCAACGAGCCCGT
>NW_025207288.1:5163-7233 GCF_004010195.1 Chiloscyllium plagiosum | reverse complement strand
TCGTAGTACTATTGATAATTGTCCCTTGTCAAATAAACCTTGCGGCATCATTCAGAGCATTGAGACTGCTGTTGAGAAATAGAAAGAAGCAATTTGGTATCTATGTGCCTGGCACATAAAGATTGCAGAAGGCCATTCAGCCCAAACTATCCTGTTACCATTTGAAGAGTTGAAATGATCGAATGTTGGCACGTTTTGCAAAGGTACTTGTTCAATCCACCGAGTTACGGCAACTGTACGACGTTTTACTGTGAGGACACCTGGAGTACATTGTGCTGTTTATGTTTCTGCAACTGAGAACGGAGCAATCTCCATCACATGATTTTAATGTCTGCTCATTATCTACGGATTGTTGTGTTAGTCAATGTATTCAGATCTTTTGAAGGGGAGAGGTGGAGATGTTTCAGCCTCTGTATTGGGTTGCACAGGGACAAGAAAAGATCATTCACCTTCTGGAGCATGTAACTGGCGCACAGGAGAAAGTCATTCCACCTCTCGAGCCTGTTTTACGGGAACTGTAGGAGGCCATTCAAACTCGTGATTCTAGTAAACGGAGACATGCTTAGATTGTCAGGCCTCTGCAGTTTGTAACAGTGCAACAAGAAAAGGGTTACACTCAGTAGGAGGAAGTGGATATTCATCCTCTCACATCTCGATATAATGATGCTGGACAGGTATAGCAGTGCAGGACCAATCGAGGAGCAGGACTGTCGCCTTTTTGGGCAAGAGCCATTCATCAGAAACTTCGACTCTACTACTCCTTGGATGCTGCCTGACCTGCTATGCTTCTCCGGCAACGCACACTCGACTCTGACGCCTAGTGCCGGCAGATGAACTTTCTCCTGGCCTCGCAAATCTGTCATCCAAAAGTGCAGCCAATCATCTTGCTTGCAGAATTACAGAGAGGGAAAGAAAACACAAATTTATTGTTCAGATTTTTCGAATGCTTCACACAAAGAGGAGAAAGGCTGTCAGTCAAAAGAGGGTCAAAGCTACGAGAAAAGGCCAATGAGTCCCTACATTCAATTCCACAAGATCAGTCGGAGGTACACAGTTATTCGAGCCTGTTCTTCATGATGAGCAGAACGAGGACATATATTTTCACAAACTTGTTACACAGGAGCAGGAGGCAGTAATTCAACTGATTAAGACTGATACACAGGAAAGTCAGAAGGCAAGTAAGAATTATATTAACCTGAAAATGGAAGAGGCGAATCATTCTCAACCAGTAGGGGACTCCGGCAGAAGAGGGGCATTGCTTTGCTAAAAGCAGAAATATATGAACATCTTGCAGCTGCAGGAGTTTCTATCCCGCTCCACTATCCAATAAAACTATGGCTGATCTGAAGCCGACACTTCATTGCATTTCCCAGAGACTCCCTTCTCTGCAGATTCTGTTTGATTTATTTATTAAGTTGCAGACACAGAAGTTGTAAAGCCAGTCACCATTACTCATCCATAATTGGTCACAAAAGCCCTTGGTCTTCGACAATATCTATATCAATTTCTACAATACTACTTTCAGGAAACCATTCCAGCATCACCAACAATTTACCAAGACCAGAATTAAGTCAAACCCGACGCAAATACAGGTAAGAAGCATAGTCTAAATCAATACAGATGAGGAGAATCCCCAATTTGCTGAACAAGGGATCAGCCGACAGTGCTGAAAATGTGTTGCTGGAAAAGCGCAGCAGGGCAGGCAGCATCCAAAGAGCAGGAGAATCGACGTTTCGGGCATAAGCCCTTCTTCAGGGACGAGGAGAGTGTGCCAAGCAGACTAAGATAAAAGGTAGGGAGGAGGGACTTGAGGGAGGGGATTAGGAAATGCGATAGGTGGAAGGATGTTAAGGTGAGGGTGATAAGGTGAGGGTGATAGGTCGGAGTGGGGATGTGGGCGGAGACGTCAGGAAGAAGATTGCAAGTTCAGAAGGTGGTGCTGACTTCGTGGGTTGGGACTGGGATAAGGTGGGGGAAGGGGAAATGAGGAAGCTAGAGAAATCTGAGTTCATCCCTTGTGGTTGGAGGGTTTCTAGGCGGAAGCTGAGGCGCTCTTCCTCCAGCCGTCGT
>NW_025207288.1:0-3878 GCF_004010195.1 Chiloscyllium plagiosum | reverse complement strand
TCGGACACCCGGACCAACAAACCCAACCATCCCGTAGCTCAACACTTCACCTCCCCCTCACATTCCACCAAGGACATGCAGGTCCTTGGACTCCTCCATCGGCAGAACATAGCAACATGACGGCTGGAGGAAGAGCACGTCATCTTCCACCTAGGAACCCTCCAAGCACAAGGGATGAACTCAGATTTATCTAGCTTCCTCATTTCCCTTCCTCCCACCTTATCCCAGCCCCAACCCTCGAACTCAGCACCACCTTCCTAACTTGAAATCTTCTTCCTGAACTCTCCGCCCCTACCCCCATTCCGGCCTATCACTCTCATCTTATCACCCTCCTTCCACCTGTTGCATTTCCTAAGCCCCTCCCCCAAGTCCCTCCTCCCTCCCTTTTATCTTAGCCTGCTTGGCACACTCTCCTCATTCCTGAAGAAGGGCTCATGCCCGAAACATCGGTTAAAATGCTCCTTGGATGCTGCCTGACTTGCTGTGCTTTTCTAGCAACACATTTTCAGCTCTGATAACTCCAGCGTCTGCAGTCCTCACTCTCTCCATCAGCAGACAGTGACGACCACAGGCGTTGAACGGAATGGCACAGAACATGCTTCATAAACGTGTCTCAAAGCTGCTGAATTCCCCTTGCACAACGTGCGCCCGCAGGACACTGGGAAGCGAGCTGTCCCTTTCAAAATAATTTCTGAGCAGCTTAATGATGAAAACCGGCGCAATAACAAGTGCGAAACTTCGGGGAAGGGTACACGGCAGTTGTTTGCGTTAGTTACTGGACAATTGCCGAATAGATAACAAGTTTCAGAATTAGGTTTTTAGCCAGAGGGATACAACTTGCCCCAGGCGTCAGACTTGAGAGGGCTCAATCGCAAAAATAAGTATCTAAAATGAAAACATTGCCAGACCAACTGAAATGTTTAGTTACATCAGATGAGATGTCTATTCCGCATTGCACACTGTACAGGCCAGGCCAGGTTCAATACAACCTGGAAATCTTTCCAGATTGTAACATTGTACTGACCAGTGAATTGTTTTATGAACTACATATCTGTCTATGACTGGCAGAGGCACGGCCAAGCAGTGCATTGATCTATAAACCCGGGCTAGTGATCTGTCCAGCACAGAAAGCTGTGCAGTGAACACCAATGAAGTGATCTGTCAAGCTGGGCGATTTTTATCTCAGGATGCAGAGCTGTGCAGACCAGTCTAATGCTTTGCTCGATAACAATGTGTTTGGAAGACGCCCGGAGTCAGCAAATTTGCAGCCAGTGTTAAAAGTAACAGAATACACAGCTTCCATCAAGTTACAGCTCCATATCTCTATTGTGCTATGACAAGGGGTGCTGTAGGTTTGAAAATACTTGCAGAGAGAGATGTTGAAAGAATCAATTAAGTACAAAAAGTGGGCGGGTTTTAGGATATTCAAAGCGAAATGGAGATTGATAGACAGCGTCAAGGAGGCTTGATATCAGGTGTTTCAGAATGATCAAATGGAATACATCTTGTAACATGGACCAGTGTTCCATGAATTATGTGCGAATGCGATATTGGTGGGAGTTTAAATGATGGAGATTTTTCGGTGAGGATTTGTTCTGCAGCATTGAAAGTGGGAGTAACGTCAAAATCACTGATATGAATCGAATAATAATTTATCTCAGTGTTATATTAATTCTGTATGGGTGAGGCATCGTCTTCACGAGGCGGAGCTAGTTTCGTGGTATTAGCTTATGGATCCCACGTCATTTACTTAACACCCGGCTCCATGGTGTTCCTCCATTTAATGCCAGGCCGATTCTCCACCCATCATGACTGGAGGTACGCACCATTGCCCGGATGCCCCTGGATATTTCTTGATCACTGGTACTGCTGCCATTGTTAATAAGCCAATAGGGACAGGCTTGAGATTTCTCAGTTCGGATCTGCCCTGCAAAGTTTACCCTGAACATGGCAGGCTAGTTGAAATAGTACGACGTTTTGTCGACAGTGGCACGAAGGCTCTGCATGATGGGCTAGTGCAGAGGAGGACATTCTGTTCCCAGAGAAGGCTGCATCACCAGACGTACCGATCTCACCACCAAATTCAGTCCAATTTCTGCGGTCTGAAGACATGTCCAATCGTAGAAGAGCAGCATCAGTAACTTTCCCCGCTCTGGCAGGATACGTGCTATTGTGTTTTCTCTGCTCCCTCACATTTACAGTACATCAGTTGGAACACCTAGCTCTGAACAAGGTTCATGCTCAACCTACCACACCACTGCATGCAGCACTTTCCTTACCCCTCCAACTATCTCTCACTCTCTCTCTCTTACACACACACACACACACACACACCTTCACCATACTCCCACGTGAGTACAGACGGTTTCAGAGAATGTTGCTTTTGGAATTTTCAGAATCATGCCACTTCTCGAATTTTGTGCATGTGTTAGATTATGCAATGTCGCAGATAATGTTCTAATCAATTCACAGTTTCTGTAAAATGTCAGTTCCCGGCATGAAAATCAAGGGGAAGGAACAGAGTCGATCTTTTTTTTCAAATAGCAAATGATGTTCATCCATCATGAGGCTCGTCAGCCCGTCAAAGATGCCGTCATCCAACAAGATAAGGACAAGTCTGATGATGTCCTGTCTTCCATATTATTTTGTGGTCATGAGTATAAAATCACAATTCGTACTTCTGATTATTTCGCTTGCCTAAACCTATTGTATTCATCCAAAGACAACATCTCAACACTTGTCTTATTATGGAATACAATTTCAAGCAGAGAACATTAATTTTTATCCTCAGCCATTATCTTGAACGTTATTTAAATTGGATCTACTACTCTGTTTTCAAATTTTCTATTTTGCTCTGTCATTGACTATTTCTGTCCAGAGCAGCTTCATGGTCTCCCATGCTGAACAGCAGATTTATGATGCAGAGGGTGGCCAAAAGCGCAGATTAAATTTTCCTCCAGTGATAGCGGTTACGAGAAAGGGTATGCTCGCTCAACCTCACCTATCACGTGAGGTTTGGTGACTCTCAAGTTAAACAACAACGAGTGGTTTCTCTTTAATGAGATACCAGGCCCTTTGGGTCTCTAATGTATCTCAGTTCGCACTGCTAAACATTCTCAACATTTTCATTTCATTTTTCTTTGTGTTCCTGCATGTTCTCTTCATCCACAGTGTATTTTTGTACCACTGCAAGCATTTCACACGTATTGCGCATTCATGTGTACTACCTGATAATTCCAGACTCCATTATTATTCCTGATTCTATCTGTCTGTGCCTCAAAAATATTAAATATCTCTGCCTCCAATGTTCTCTGGGGAAGAGCGTTCCAAAGTCTCACAACACTCTGAGAAAAGGAAATAAACCTCCTCAGCTGTGTGTGAACATACTTCTTTTGTATTTTTAAATGACAAAGCTCATAATTATTAAAAGACGATAAAAGAAAATTTCTGCGGATGCTGGAATCTGAAACCAAAGGAGAAAATGCAGGACAATCTCAGCAGGTAACCCAGTATCTGTAAAGAGAGAAAAGAGCTGACATTTCGATCCTAACTGACCCTTTCTCAAAGCTTTGACAAAGGGTCAGTTAGACTCGAAACGTCAGCTCTTTTCTCTCCTTATAGATGCTGCCAGACCGGCTGAGATTGTCCAAGGTTATAATTAAACGTGAAATAGACCAAAGAGGTTTCAATTCAATTATTCCTCAGATAAAAGACTTACGTTGTGAAGGTTTAACAGGTTACGTTTGGAATGAGAGGTGATCTTAATAAATCACCGAAGGTGTGGGGAGAGGTTGGTCAGTTCAATACCCAATGGATGCTTCTTTCGTCAAAACTAGACATTGACCTTCTACAGTGTGGAAGCAGGCCATTCGGGCGAT
>NW_025207287.1:11494-12819 GCF_004010195.1 Chiloscyllium plagiosum | reverse complement strand
TATGCATGTGAAAGCGAATGCATGCGTGCAAGAGAAAGATTCCGTGCATGCAAGAGAGAGTGCATGAGTGCAAGAAAGAACGTGTGCGTGCATGTGTGTATGTGTGTGTGCATGTGTGTGTGAGAAAGAGAGAGAAAGTTAGTGCATGTGTGCCCATGATGCCAGAGACTTTTCCCCAGGGCAGGGTTGACTGGTACGAGAAGCATAGCTTGAAGATATTAGGAGGAACATTTAAAGGAGACGTTCGAGATACGTTCTTTACACAGAGAGTTGTGAATGCATGGAATGCGTTGCCAGCTGTGGTGGTGGAGGCAGAGTCATTGGGGGCATGTAAGCAACTGCTGAACATGTACATGGATAGCAGTGAGTTGAAGGGTGCGTGTGTTAAGTTACTATATTTGACATTAAGACTACATCTCGATACAACATCGTGGCCCAACATCTATGTTCTATGAGAGAAAGAAACTGTGTGTGTGTGCAAATGTGTGTCCATGTGCTAGAGAGTGAGCATGACAGACAGTATGTATTCGTGTGAGAGAAAGCGTTTGCATCAGTCAGAAAGAGAGTGAGAGCATACAAGAGGGTGTGTGTGTGAGAGAGGGAGTGCATATGCACGAGAGAGGGTGCACGTACATGAGAAACAATAGTGTGTTCCTGTGAGAGAGAGGATGTTGTGCAGGCATGAAAGAGAGCATGCAATAGACTGAGAACGAGAACGAGAGTGAATGTGTGCGTGTGAGACACAGAGTGTGTGTGCGTGAGAGTTTGCACATGTGCAAGAGAGACAGAATGTGCTTGCATATGAGAAACAATGTGTGCATGAGAGTGTGTGTGTGTGCATGCGAGAGTGATAGCAAATGTGTGCGTGTGCAAGACAGAAAAAAGGTTATGTTCCTGCATGAGGCAGAGTGCGAGTGAGAGAGTGCGGGTGTGAGAAAAGGTGTGTGAATGTGAGAGAAAGGGTGTGCATACCAGAAAGAGAGCGTGTGCATGCGAGGCAGTGTGTGTGCTTGTGTGAGAGGACAAATGTGTGAATGTGTGGGATATAAATGAATTAATGTTATTTCTGCAAGTATAAATTCTGATACAGAATAGGAAGGGTGTGCATACCAGAAAGAGAGCGTGTGCATGCGAGGCAGTGTGTGTGCTTGTGTGAGAGGACAAATGTGTGAATGTGTGGGATATAAATGAATTAATGTTATTTCTGCAAGTATAAATTCTGATACAGAATAGGAATGAGAAAATACATATTCAGCAAAAAGAAAGGATATGTGAGCATGAGACATGAATACAGAACAATGGTGGATATATGGGCAAACAGGAAA